>NC_061120.1:40034437-40264170 GCF_002878395.1 Capsicum annuum | reverse complement strand
CCAACTAATGATATGATAATTAATGAGTTTAAAAGCAAAATTAGTGACTCTTTGAGTATGCTTAGTATTGTTTATCGTATCTCTTATTTCATCTATAGAGATTATATCATGGATAGTCCCGTGGAAAAGAGTATTTGTCTTCTTGAGAGTGAATTTAAGAATTTTGATTCTTCTCTCTTCAATGATAATATTTTATTTAAAGATGAAATAACCATCTATATTTATGAACATTCTGATATTTATTGTAAAATAGATGATGTAGCAACTTTTGAAGGCTACAAGATATATGTTTATCCAAATGCGATGCAATGTACTATAAAATGATGAGCCTACATATGAAAGTGAATTAATATATGCTATTTTTAGTATTAATTTCATAAATACTATAATCACCTTTTTGAAGATTGATTCTTGTTGGATTATACCAATGCTTCTTTCTTAAAATGTGATGAAAAGTTATTCAAAAAGTTGTGTGGTCTAGTTTAAGAGCTTAATCTGATTTTTTTTGTATGATGACTTCTTATTGATGTTTTTGGGAATACATAAAGTGATTCTTGATGATCTTAAAGGATTAAAGTCTGTTTTTTTATCTCGAGGATGTTGATTGTTGCATTAGTATAACATTAAAGGATTATATTAGTCATTATCTAATCATGGTTTCCTTCTTTTTTTTACAAGTCTTGAATTTGCGGTTGAATTTTTTCAAGAAGTGGAGAATGGCGGCAGGCCAAAAAGTTTCAGTGACATGAAGTGATCCCTTTTTCATATCAAAAGCTTAGAGCGTTTCATGAGAGAATGAGATACAAGCCAAGAAGAGTTTAATATTATATAGTAGGGTATTTTGATCATTGATATAACAAACATGAATTGATGGGTATTTGTTACTTTTCTACATTAAATTACCCTAGCATAAATTAAATACAATGATGTATTGAGAGTTAGTTTTTTCATATTTTTCAGTTGCTCCTTTGTGAGTTTAGACTTTTATCTCTCCATGAGTATCTTCTTGGACTTTTGCTAAGAATTCCATTTTCTGAGTTCATTTCTCTACTCCCATGGATTAATCTAGCAATTAAATGCATATTTAATTCTTGGATTGACCTTTCTTTCTTGTAATTTTTACAGTCCCTAATCTAATTTCTTCTGATACTATGAAATCAGCTTTATCTTATTTGTTGAGATCATCTTTTTGAATGCATTTTACATCAACCCCCTTCTAAATTTCTCTTTTATTTAGAAAATTGCATGATTTCTTGAAGTCTTTATTTATTATTATGAATTTTATAAATATTTCATTAGTTTTAATCATGGCAATGTATCCTTGTTGCCCTTTTTGATTCTTGACATTATTTTAGATATTGTTCTTGATGGTTTTGAAAATAAATTTTAGTAAAGATTCTAGATTTACATGAAAGTAGAAATGATTTAAATAAACTATGAGCATATAATTATCCAATGTTTTGAATGATTATTTAGCACCGAGAGGATATAGGTTTAGGAACCTAAATTCCACAACTATTTTCCATGTCAGAATTATGATTTCACCACAAAGTTTGTTCATTTTAATCCCTAAGAGGCTAACTTAGTATAATACCCCATACTTTTTCTAGCTTGAAAAGTTTTTCAAGAATGTTAGAAGCTTTCTTTGAAAGATGAATCCACTTTTGTGCATGTGGTATTTTCAAGATTTTTACTTTTTATCATATGGAGGATTGAATAAACTTTCCATCGATACCAAATTCACCCAAATCCGACACCCGTGTGAAGAGTGAGAGCCTTTTTAGTGAGATAGTGTATCACCCGAGCCTTCAGCGCGTCGCAGAGATAGCTCAAATGGCAATTGCCAATTTCCAGTGTTTCTCAGTGATAGTGGTGCATCACGCCAAACATCCAGGTTGCAAAAAATGTGGCAACGCGATAGCTCCGCCCTGTGTCACCGTGCAATTTCCCATTTGTCACTTTCCAGTGACTTGCGTGATAGTGGCGGTCCCCCTAAGGATGAAAATTGGGAAATTTTCTTAGAAATTAAAGACGCATCCAAGGGTTAAAAGGGTCAATTTTCTACCACTATTTAAACCCAATAACATATGATTTAGTCATTCTTCACCCAAAATATACTAGTTTCTCTCCAGTTTCTCTCAAGAACAAGCTAGGGTTTCTATTAGGGATTCAAATTCAAGAAGGTTTCACCGTCAATCTTCACGAAATCATAAACTAAGGTATGTGTAGTGTTCATTCATGGACTCCTTTCATTCATGAAGCCCGAGAATCTCGTTTCTAGGTTTAAGTTTATGGATTTTTTTTATGAATTTCATGTTGGGTTTGTTTTATTTATGTTGAGAATGATCAATTGAATTCAAATCCATGTTGGGTGATCAATTTTATATGGAATTGATTTGTATAGATTTATATTCATGTGAACCTATAAATAAACCCTAGGATGATGAAATTAGAGATGAATCATGATGATTAATTATTGTATAAAGTTGTCTACATGTGTTATGCCTACCATGTGTATGATTAAATGCCTAGATGAAGGAACAATGCCCATGTATGTACAAGCTTATGCATATCACATATTTGATGAAGTGCTTCAATATATGAATTATGAATTGTGTTGTTGGTCATGTGTTCAAGTAAACCATGCTATGTCAGTTTCTTCTCATCGAGTCCTGGGGGTACTTGTACCCGAATATTTAGGTGTGTGCCTAGAGCCATGTCATATTCTCACAATCTCCTCAGTCAAGCTATGATCCATAGAACTCAGTCAGTAATGTGACTTAGGAAATCTCAAAAAATCTTAGTAATTGCAGTAGCTTAGTAATCTCAGTAACTTCAGTATTCTTAGTCAGTCCTCAGAACTTAGTACATTCTGTCAGTCAATGAAAATCAGTAAATTCAGTTTAGCTTCACTAGAAAATACCACCAGTATTAGTTCTGTTTAGTTAATATACTCAGTTCGGTTAATTAGTTTAGTGTCTTTCAAATGGGAGTAGTATTCAGCACTTAGCAAGCCTAGGGATGGGGGCTCACCCGCTAGATAGGACTAGATCCCTAGAAGAAATCCCTAAGTTCTAAAACTACGTAGCCATCATAGGTACGAGATGTCACCCGTTAGATAGGATTGACATACTCAGGGATCACCCGTTAGCGTATTTAAGTGTATAGGACTGACCCCAGGGGTCACCCACTAAATTAGGATTGACTCCACAACAGTTGTGTTTACTAGTGGCATGGTACTGAAACCCTTCGAGCTAGGGTTACAGGTTGGACCCTAGTTAACTTAGTATGGGGTAGGTTGGTTAGAAGAATACATCTCATAGTTTCAGTTACAGAATTAGGACTGTCAGATATAGTCAATTCAGGTTAGTAATGTATATTTTTGACTGTCAGATACAGTCACACCTTATTATTTTAAATAGACTATGGGATCACTCACTTGACATGACTGATCTCAACTATGGTCAATCAGTAACGATATCATCAGATTTAGAGATAACCTGCTAGATAGGACTAATCTTAGATTCAGTTAATCAGATACAGTATGAAACTCAGCTAGTTCCATCAAATTCAAGACTGTCAGATACAGTCACTCATGTTATCAGTTATATTAGTTATCAGAACTTATGTTATTAGCATTCAACTTCAGGACTATCAGATACATTCAACCAGATAGTTCTTCATAATCAAAACTATCAGACAGAGTTATCCATGTATCAGTAACATAGTATCAGTCCCTCAGTATTCAGTAATACAATATTAGTTTCTAACTCATCAATGACTCAGATGTCAATGTCAGTAGACTGAGTAGTTAGAACTCAGTATCCAGTCCTATCATGATCTCAGTTGCAGTTACGTATGCATGCATGTATTCTCACATTCATGTTAGTTAGTCAGTTAGTATTATTTATGCATATGAACCTATTGCATTCAGCCTACCTTACTTGTATACTAGTATGTTTAAAGTACTAATACATTTGCGCTATGGTGTCTTATACCATAAGTTTAGAAGAATGAGCTCCACAGAACCAGTAGCATCCCAGTTCAGCGATCAGAGTTAGCAGTGAGTCCTCATCCTCCAAGGACATGATGATCACATTACTATTTCAGTTTTTAGTTTATTTCTATAGTTAGAGTTAGTTAGGGACATGTCCCATCAACTTCTTATTCAGACAGCTTAGAGGCTTTCAGACTACAGTATGTTCAGATAATTATCTCAGTTGTTTTGGTATTTTTATACAATATTTTCAATTATGTACTAGTATTGAACCTTATAGCCTTTCAGTTCATGTTTCTGCATTTACGATATTATTACTATTATTCAGTGCTCAATTTATAGATATCGGTCATGGGTTAGCTCGTGGTCCTTCGGGTTCATGGGCACCGTGTAGCATTCTGGGTACCAGATTTGGGGCGTTATACTTAGTGGATCCAGACATAGATAAGATAGGTCTTATAGTAGGTCCTCCACACTGGAAAGGTATGAGGCAACCCATCCAATTGTGTTAGACACTGGACATCACTAGATTATATAATTTTGTTTATTGAAAGAAACTCCCATATAAAGACTTAAATCTATCTTGATAATCTAGATCGTACGATCATTCTACAATTTTAATATATAGCTTCATATAGTATGATTTTAGATATGCTTTAATTTCAAGAATCCTTATTTATGGTCATTACCTGTAATGAACTTGTAGGTCATTTTTGATTTTTTATTCTTTTTTGATGTTTAGAGCTTTGTCATAGATTCCCCAAGTCCTGGGACTGACAGTTCGATCACTACATAATTTATTTAGTATTTAGACCTAATTTTTATTTTGGAGCGTTGACTATTAATAAAGGGACTAAGTATTAGGTGTAAGGACTTGGCTGCCATTTATGATAGTTCTTTTAGCTTTGTAATGTTGAATTCAGGCTCGGGGGGCCCTTAGTTTGGGTCTTGAAGCATATAGAATCATTTTTAGCTAGTGGGTGGATTTTTTCTAAAATGACACTTTAGGTGTAGGACCAAGTTTTGATCAAAATGATACCGTATAGAAATTTTGATGGTGTTGTTGAGTCCAGAATACAAAATTTTTTAGGGTGGAAAGGTTCATTATGTCCATGAAATTCTAAATAAATACCGGGTGTCAGATTCAAAACATGACACTTGGCCATGTTGGCTGGTGATGAAGATTCTGGTGTAAGCCAGAAATAGCCTTCACAATCATGAGGCTTTGGTTGTATTAATGAAGTTTAATAATTCTTAGCTTTCACATTTATGAGCGAGCCTTTAGGTTCATAAATAGAAGGCTACAGTCTAGTTTATTCTTCATTCTTTGTGGTCATGGCGGACCAACTGCATCTGTGAAGGCCTATTTGGGTCAGACATCGTGTTTTGCAGTAGTTGTACCACATTCCTGATGAAGGATCCTTGGGAAAATTTATTTCTTGAAACCCTAATTTAGCTTATTCCTTATAAGTCCTAAATCTTATAAAACCATAAAGAGCTTAGAAAATCATCAGAGATTAATTATTACGTGTTTGGGGGGGGGGGGGGGGGGGGAGTTGGAGTCATTAGTAAGGTCATTTCCTCGTCTTTATTTCAAATAATCTCTGTTTGATTTATAGTTCGATTATTTGGACTTCATTATATCCCTCAAATATTATTGGGGCTGATTTGAGACTTATTTGTGTAGAATTTCACCCAAATTTTGGGGTAGATGATCAGTCAACTTAGGGGGATGCATTGATAGTTTTAATTTCTTGATTCATCAAAAAGGCCCAATGGGGTATTTTTAGTTCAATTTTTGACCCAAAGCATTAATAAATAATATGAATGTTGATGTTCTCATCTTAATGCATAGATTATTATTTTTATAGAGTTGTAATATTAGGAGGCTCGTCATATGGGAAAGGCTCTAGAGTAGAGGACTTAGTGAGCTTTCGGATGAGTCCAAGTAGGCTAGGCTTACTTTTCTTTTAGACTGGTCTTTATTATGGTATATGTGTCGTATTTGATGTTCCATCTTTATGATGCCACATTTGAGTCTTCTGGATAGAAATAAATACTTGTTCTTAAGAAACTTTTGTTGTTTTTAATCATATTTACTTTGTTACATATGAAATGTTAACTTTGGAGAAAACTAGAGAAAATAGGCCCAAAAAAGTGCCGATGACTTTACTTGATGAGCTGTCAACATATTGATGAGCTATCAACTCTCATTATTAACCTATACCAGAATTCAAAATCTTTTAAGGACTTTAGTTGATGAGCTGTCAACTCTCATCGTTAACCTAAATCAAAATTTAGAAGCAGTTGAAGACTTTAGATGACAAGCTATAAACTAGTTGACAGGCTATCAACTCTCATCATCAAGAAGAAGCAGATTGTTATGAAGAGATGACCCAATTGAACACTCAACAACCATCAATTATAGTCGTCAACTGTGAGTTGCTAAATTCAAGATCTTATTTAAAATTTTAAATCTCCTCTAATATAAATTGCATTTTTAGGGTTTTCTCAGTATCTTTTGACTGCTTATTTTTAGACATTATATTGGTGAAAAAATTGATGTTTTGAATTTAATCTTGGGTATTTTTGAAACTTTGTGGAACTTTGAAAGAGAATAAAGTTCTAATCCATATCTTGTAAGCACAATTATCTAATCTAAGAATTAATCTTCTATAATCTCTTTTAAATTCATGAGTAGCTAAACTCCCACAACTGGGGGTGTGGAACCATGGTGAATTCACTTTTGAATGTTAATTCTTATTGGGATTCGAATGATAACGGGAAATATATTGATAATCGTGTAATCTTTAACAGATTTCTATTGGTTACAAATATTAGAAAATGGATTGGGGTTGATTCGTTAGAGATACATAATTATAATAGGAACATAAATTATCAATGAGGATTCAAAGTTTTTAAGTCTTTCTCTAATGGTCAGTACTTTAACCTGATTGAGTAACTCAAAATAAAATCGAATGTAAATGTAACTTTCTGTAGGTTCAAAAGAATAAGAGGGTTAATCAAGTGATTCAAGTTTAAAAATTCTTAGGTGATTATTATGCATCGATGACTTTATATTTCCCAATGTCATATGAATCCTATACAACAATTGGTATATAGTTAGTGATATTAGCCATGGTAAACAAAAATCTAGTTTAATTTCTCCAATGATTTATATCTCTACAATTTAACATTTTTCCTTAGCAATAAGTTGAATGTTGTTTTTCAAACTGACATAACAAAAAAACCCCATTTCATGAAATCATCGTCTATCAGTTATTTAAATCATATATATCTTAGGTAACACTATATCGACTTTGGGATTCAACTCCAACCTCTCTTGGGTTATATTTGTGAGAATGGCTGCTTATGCTTGTGTAAAGGGAGTTATAGTTTGTGCGTACTAGTATTATGCTAGCTATAATTAGGTATTTATGTCTTGGTTTATGATCTTAATATTTATTTGTTAAATTATTCGATTATGGATCTTTCGGTAGATTTTGACCCCATCTTTCTTTGTATTAGTTTAGTTTTATATGTTAGAATTGTTTTGGTGTACTTAGTCATTGGAATTGATTTTAAAAGAATTGATTTAGGTTTGGGTAGATGCTTTCCTTAATATGGGTTTTTGGGACTAGTAGCGGGCCCCTTCAACGCTCTTTTTAGGTTAATTCCAAGATCAACTCCTTATAGAGCTAGGTGGACTTTATTCATCTCTTTAGAGTAATTATTTGTTGATATGATGACTTAGTCGATTTAATGAGCTTCGTTAGATTTAATACTAGGGGTAAAATTATGTTTGATCTTTATGACCTTGACCTTAAACTTAGAAACTAAAATTTGCATCATTTCTAGATTAAACCATCAAAATTGGAAAGTTGATACTAAGTAGATTTAGGGGGAATTATAACCATGGATTGTCACTATTCTTAACTTATTTTCTAGATCTGGTCAAGTGTGGCAATAATGTTTCATAAGTGGTATACTGGATAATATGTTACTATTATCTTGTCCGATAAAATTTTTGTATTTATAATTTATTTTGATACTTATTGGAACTAAAAATTTTGGTAATGATCTGTAAGATTCCAACTTATATTATCGGGGGATTTTCAGGTACATTTAACTTGACACGACCCAAACTTCGAGCCATATCGTATGGACACCTCAAGCTAACCTAAATCGGAGGTCGCCTCGATAACCCAACCTAATCATCGACAATCATTCACAAGGGTTGGGTGGATCCCGATCATATAATAAGAACGATGAAAATATAAGACTAATAGTCAATGCTAGATAACATCTACCATTTTATTAATAAGAACGGTGAAGAAAATATGCCCAAGTCCACAGTCATCCATAAAACCACTAAACAACTGAGTCAAAGATATGTCAGGACATGCCCTGGATAATAGCCAAGTAACAAACCTATGGAAGTCTATTACATAGAGTAAAATGACTATAAAATGTAGGTGTTCTAGAGAATGGAAGCTCAGTACTTTAAGGTCAATGCACGAATCCGTTTGAAAACCTGATTAATATGTAGAAGAAGAGGGAGATGTTCCGGCACGTACGTCGCATGGGGATATAGCATCCAGAGACGGTAAGCGTTTGGAGCACTAGAATGTATATCAATGATAAGTATAAAATGATATCATCATTCAACAACAAGTCAATATATCATGTTCAATCATATTCACACATTTATCCGTACACATAGATATATCACATGACAGTCAAGTTATCAAGACTTAATAACATTCTCAAATACTTCAATCATATGACACAAAGTAGAGGACTTCGTCATTCCACTAAGGTTCATACCATCCTCATTAGGCATAAGACTTTAACCACATTCACATATCATTAGACAAGGTACTGCATCCATGGTTATACTTCGTCAAGTAAAGGGACTACAACCACGTAGTTCTCTATTAAAACGAGGGCTATACTTATATACCATAATCATTTAGGCTTGGAACTCTAATCACATAATAACATATTTAACCAGGCATGGAACTCTGATCACATATTTAACTGGGCATGGAACTCTAATCACATAATCACATATTTGGCCTGGCATGGAACTTTAATCACATAGTCACATCTTTAATCGGGCATGGACCTCTAATAACATAATCACATATTTAACCAGGAATGAAACTCTAATCGCATAGTCACATATTTAACTGGGCATGGAACTCTAATCTCATAATCACATATTTAATTGGGCATGGCAATCTAATCGCATAATCTCATATTTGATCAGGCATGGAACTTTAATCGTATATATACACATTGAAGTGGGCATGGAACTCCAATCTCATGCTTAAACATTCAAGTGGGCATGGAACTCCAATCATATGCTTACATAATCAAGTGGTCATAGAAGTCTAAAAGCATGCATACACATTCAAGTAGGCGTGGAACTCCAATAGCATGCTTACACATTTAAGTGAGCATTGAACTCCAACTGCATGCTTACATATTCAAGTGGGAATGGAACTCTAATAGCATATTTACACATTCAATGAGGTATTTTAACCTCAAGAGATCTCTTTAAACAAGGGAATCCAACTACAAGCTATTAGATGAAGAATTTTAACTATAAGTCATTAGATGAGGGGTCATTACCTATTATTCATTGGACGAGGGGACATTACCCAAAAGTATTTTCATAAGGGAAAGGACTCTTGCCACAAGCCATTATATCGCCAACATTAGTCTACATTTGAACGATTGACTAATTAGTTCATACATATTCATTCATACAATTCATATCACATTTAAGGGCTTTGGATCACTTAGCCAATTTGACATTATACATGAACACACAATCCCCATGGGAGCCTTCATTGATCAACTATTTCAATTGGTTAATTCTTTCATTCAATTCATCATACAATTCAATTTGGCTGTCCAGACCCACGCAAGACATTCACATGTCACTAACAACATCATATGAAATTTTCACCACACTTGGTTCCATACATAATTTAGTTCAAACTAGGGGAATTAACCCCCTTCTTAGTCATCAAACCAACATGGTCAAAGATTAATAAATTACATGGATAACCACACCAACACAATACTAATTGAAAAAAATTCATACAAAAAGTGTCATTGCCCCAAATTTGGTAAGTCAATCCTCGATAACCCAAATACTATCAAAATTATGCAAAGTACGAGGCACCCTGGTCACGAAGTCCATACTAATCTATTCCTACTTCTACTTGAAAATAGGTAACCTATATAGCAATCCACCAGGCCACCTTGACCTTTACCTGCTAGCAACATAGGCAATGAGCTACAAAATCTACTACGTCTCTCCTCAGACCATCCCACTAGTAATGTTGCATCAAATCATGATACACAATAGTCACTCTCGGATAGATGGAACACCCAAAACAATGAGCGTCCCCTAAATAACTCTAATCCAATCATCCACTCTCAATACATAAACCTACCCCCAAATCGTCAAAACAGCATTTGAATTGAGTGAGGATTCCTTAGCCTCACCACTTAACACCTTTTCCTAAAGCAGCCTCAATCCAACATCATTAAATTAATGATCTTGAATATGGTTCACCAAAGAAGACCTAGCCTCCATGAATTAAAAATCACACAAAGGTGTCCAAATATTAACCTAATAATATGGTTAGACAAAGACTGAACCACTAAATCCAACGGCCTTTCCTGGGTCAAAAGTATGCCAATCTACCTATCCTAGTTGACTTTTGGCTCAAGGCATTTCTAAGTACATTAGCCTTGCTCGAATGATAGAGAATAGTCAAATCATAATCCTTAAGAAACTCAATCCAATAGAGCTGCCTCATATTAAGATCTCATTGAGAGAAGAAATACTGAATGTTACAATGATCTAAGAAAATATCACAATGAAATCCATAGAACTAGTGCCTCCACAACTTCAAAGCAATAATGACCGTGCATAAATCAAGTCATTGGTAGGTAATTCCATTCATGGGGCTTCAAATGAAGAGAAGAATATGCAATTACCTTACCCTCCTGCATCAACATAGCATCTAACCCAACACTTAAACTATCTTATGGGGCTAGGAGTTGAGGTCAACAAATCCTTGATCTTTTTGAAGCTCACCTCACAAGCATTAGACCACTAAAACTAAATCTTTTTTTGAGTCAACTTGGTAAATGGAGTAGCAATAGATGTAAAACCCTTAAAAAAACATCAGAATTAACAAGCCAAGCTAATAAAACTCTGAATCTCGATGGGCAAAGTAGGCCTAGACCAATCATGAACTGCTTCAATCTTTGTTAGGTAAACCATAATACATTCCTTAGTAACAATATCACCTAAGAAATAGATAGAATAAAACCAAAACTCATACTTAGAAAGAACTTATCATACAACTTCTTCTCCCTCAATCTCTGAAGAATAATCGATAAATGTTCTATATGATCTTCCTTACTCTCAAAATAAACCAATATATCATCTATAAATACAATAAAAAAGGAGTCAAGGTATGATTAAAATACCTGATTAAGTAATTCCATGAATGCGGATGGGGCATTAGTCACCCCAAAGGACGTGGCCAAGTACTCATAATGACAGTACCTGGTCCGAAAAGCAGTCTTTGGAATATCTAAAGATCTAATCTTCAATTGATGATTCCTAGACCTCAAGTCAATCTTCAAAAACACAAAAGCATCCTAAAGTTGATCAATAAATCATCGATATAAGAAAGAAGGTACTGATTCTTGATTGTCACCTTGTTCAACTATCGATAATCAATATATATATGTATAAACCCATCTTTTTTGTTCACAAATAAGGAAATTGCTAATCAAGGTGATACACTAGGTCGGATAATTACTTATCCAAAAACTCTTGCAATTGATCATTTAATATCTTCAGCTCAGTTTGGGCCATCCTATATGGAAGAATAATAATAGACTTGGCACCCGTCTTAATATTAGTAGGAAAGGAAATATCACAATATGGAGGAATATTAGGTAAATCCATTGGAAAGATATCCACAAACTAGAAAACCACATAAATAGAATTAAAAAAAAGAGGTGAACAACACTAGTATCACTAATTTGAGCCAAATAAGATTAACATCCCCTTCCAATCAAGAGACAAACCTGAACATAAAATATAACCCTTCTGGGACCCGAATAAAGCACAATCTTCAAAGCTATCCTTGGTATACTCAGTGGAGATAAAGTTATGATCTTATAATTATAATAAGGGATAACATGGTATAGATCCAACCAATCCAAATCCAAAATATTGTTGAAATCAACCATATCTAAGACAAGAAAATCTACCTAAGTCTCTCACCCCACAAAAGTTATGACACAGGATCGGTACATAAAATCCATAATTAAAGAGTCTCATATTGAGGTAGATACACAAATAGACATGGGAAGAGGCTTAGTAGTAGAATCAAAACCTGAAGAAAAGTATTAGAAACATAGGAAAAATATGATCCTAGATTAAATAACATAAATACAGATCAGAAACAAATGACGATGATACTAGTGATGACATATTAAAAGCCCTCTACCTCTAGTTTCGCAAGTATTGTATAAGACCACCACCACAGGCTTTACTACCTCTGCTTTTCACACCTTTGTAGAACCTCCACCTCTCACAGCTAAAATAAAAGTAGCTCTAAACATACGATGAGGATAGTCCTTAGCCAAATAGCTAGTCTTATCACACACAGAGAAACCTTTATAGCCCGATTCAATAAGAGAATATATGACTTGCTTGAACGATAATCTAGAACTGCTAAAATAGAAGACCCACAACTTAAACTCTACAAGGCTGCTAACACTGGTCTACCATGATAACCATGAAAACCTGTTGAATGCCTACCTCAAAAAGTATCACCTCTGAACTCACCTAAATATTACCCTCTCTTAGTTCCTTCTTGAGATGCTAAAACAATACTCTCAAATAATCATAGCATGTTCCACTATACTTTAAAATAATTCTTTAAAGACAACTATCTGAGATGTAGCTAGATGAAAAAAATCATCCAACCCCTTCACAAACTTCTAAATCTTTTAAGATTTGGTGAAAATAGTGGCAAATGAATATCTAAACAAGCCATGGATAAGTGCCTTATACTCTGCAATAGTCATGAATCCCTTCTTAAAAGGATTAAACTTATCTCTCATTCAATCCCTCAAACTGTAATGCATAAAAATCCCCTAAAAGGCCTCAGAAAACTGATCTAAAGTTATAATTAGAGAATCAAGATGTTTGTAACCAACAAGTGACCTCCACAAATATCTAGTGGTATCCTTCAACTGATAAGTGGTATACGCAACACCATGTGACTCAAGCGAACCCAATTTATGCAACTTCTTATGATAGTCAATCAACAACTCATAGGCATCCTTGTCCACGATACCATTGAACCTAAAAAATTCCAAATGAGTGAATCTCTCATTCCTATTTTGATCCTTAAATGATATAACTACACTCACAATAAGAGATGACATGGTGAATCTGGCAAGCTGAGATCCTACCTAAGAAGGTAACATTGATAAAGGCTGAACTCTTGACCTTATAATACTATACACGGATGTAGGAACTAAAGAAGGAATAATACTTGAGGTTTGTGGAGTACCAAAATCAAAATTAGGCATGTAAAACCCCACAAAATTCTAAGATTGACTCAGTCCTTAAAAGCCTACTAAGAGGTCCCAGAATTAGAAAATTTTAGCTAAGTATCATGACTAGAATCATTTTAGCCTTCCAAATTTGGAGGATTTTATTTCCGACCTTCCCAACCTAGGTTAGTCAATTTTTAAATTGATTCATGATTAGGGTAACTTGTAGGTCATCTCAGGTGAGTTTTAGTGTTTTTGGACTAGTATAAGGGTGAGTTTAGATGCCCAAAATAGTAAAGGGTCGCAATAGCCCCGCATCGCGAGTGCTAGTCAACATAAGTAAGGGTCGCACCGCGATGGCTACTTGACCAAAGTAGGGGTCGCGATGCGAGGGCAGCCCTGTTCAATATTATTTTAATATGGGTTGTGAGGGGAAAATGGGTTATTTTCCACACTTTATTTAGCCTTAACATAAAATTAATCAGCCCATAGGAAAAAATCTCATTCTTTGTCTCAAATTTTCTCAAGAACCAACATTAGGGTTTTCAATTCAAGATTTAAATCTCAAGAATTCAACCGTTAATCTTAAAAAAACAAGCATAAAGGTATGTGAAATATTCATCCAAGGGCCCTTTCAACCTTGGAGTTCAGGAAACCCTTTTTAAAATCTTAAATCATAATTTCCATGTTATGGGTTGTTTGTATTCATGTTGATCTTGTTGTGTGATTTCCAAGATAATATTTTAATGAATTTCAATAATTTATGACAGCATATGGGTTGAAATATTTGAAATTGAAGTGATTAATATAGCCATGATGTATTGAATTATTATTCATACCTAAGTATAATGTGATACCTCCCATGTGTTTGCTAAAATACCTAAGTTAATTAATTGTGCAATTTGATCCATTGTTGATCTTAATTATGAACACATGAAAGAACTACATTTCTAAAGGACTCCTATGTTAAAGGTATGCCTTGAAGGTGTTTGTTGAAATGCCTATATGAATTGTTAGTGTACTTATGACATGATAGCATGCATCCCTATACACGTACAAGTTCAAGATTTTCAAGTGTTTGATGAAATACCTTAGAAAGTGAATTATGAACATGTGGACATTGTTGTGCCTTTAAGATTTATGTTACCCTTTACTATTTATGCTATCGAATCCTGGGGTATTTAATACCAAAAAATTTAGTTGTATACCTAGAGCCAGTTTTAGTTACAGAAGAGTCTCAGTTAGGTCAAGATCAGTGATACTTTTAGTCAGTTCCAGAATCTAGGAAAACTTAGTAAACTCAGTACTAATCCAGTCTAGTTCAATAAGAATTCAGTCAATCCTAGTACGAACTAGGAAATCAGTTCAGTGTCTATTCAGTTGGAGTAGGATTCAGCTCTGAGTGAAACCAAGGATGAGGAGTAACATACCAGTAGAGGGTGTGACTCGTAGAAGTAACACTTGCATTAAAGAACTACGTAGCCAGCATAGGATGAGATATTAAACCTGTCAGTTAAGGGTTGATGAGGTGTTTTAACCTGTCAGTTAAGGGTTCCACCATTCTTATTTGAGTACCTTCCAGATGAGGGTATCTCTTCAGTTATGCTTAACCATGGCACAATACTAACACCCTTCTAACTGGGGTTACAGGTTGGACCCCAAAATTTTTTAGAAAAAGGGTATGTTGGTTAGATGATTACTTCCCACAGTATCAGTTATTTCATATTCAGTCTCGATTTCATATTCATTCTCAGATTAGAACTTAGTATAGTTCTATAACCTTTAGGACTATCAGATATGGTCTCTAAATAATGAGTAATACAGTATCAGTAAACTCAGATATTAGTAAATTAGTGTTCAGACTCAGTATCTAGTATTATCATGATTTTAGTTATAGTCTATGTATTCATGTATGTACTCCCATTTAATCATATCCATATTATTTAGTTAGTACTGTTCATGAATTATGAATCCATGTAATTTAATCTACCTCACTGAGCATACCAGTACATTCAAAGTACTAACACATGCCTTTTGTGCTATGATGTCTTATATCATAGGTTCAAATGCACGGGCCCAGAGCATCCTTAGTAGTACAACTCTCAGTAGACAACGTAGTAGTGAGTTCTCTTATTTTGAGGATATGATTATTTTTAGAATTTCAGTTATTTCAGTAGTCAGTCAAAGTTAGTTGGGGACTTGTCCTATAAATCTCAGTATTTTCCAGTATTTAGTTTTTTGTATACAGTATTATTTTTAGATCTGAACCTTATGGTAGTTTTCCATATTTCCTTTCTTATTTTATTAATACAGTGTCTTTATTATTTAGTGCTCAAGTAGGTACCAGTCATGGGTTAGCTAGTGGTTCTTCGGGATTGTTATCACTGTGTAGCATTCAAGGTATAGACTCAAGGTGTTATAAAACTTGGTATCAGAGCTTAAGGTTCTATAGAGTCCTAGGAAGTCTAAAAGCCACATCTAGTAGAGTCTTGTGCATGGGTGTGTAGTGCGCTACACTCATGCACATGAATCTACAAGATGTTTTAAGAATAGTTTCCCTTCTTTCAATATTCATGATGTGCGAGTGAGCATGAGTCTAGTTAAACTCTCTATCTAATCAAAGATTCTCTTCCATTCGTAGATCATGCCTCCCAAAAGAACTATGGGAAAAGGAAGGGGATACCAACTAGAATCCCAGCCCGTCCAGCCAGATCCTATGGACTAACATGTCTCCCACGCTGAGTTCAAAATATTTTTCACCACCCTAGATCATGCTGTAGTAGCCCAGAATGAGTGCCCAACTGTTGTTTTAGCCAACCTAGTCGCCAATAAAACGACTTCTAGGATTTGGGATTTCACCTAAATGAACCCTCCATTTTTCACCGAGTTTAAGTTAGATGAGGACCCTCAGGAATTTATTGATTAGGTGCAGAAAATTACTGATGTTATGGGGGTGATGGCTAGTGAGAATGCTGATCTAGCAGTATATTATTTTTAAGATATGGCTCACTCATGGTTCAAATAGTGGAAAGCAGAAAGGGCTACTGACGCAGGGCCAAAGAATGAGAGTAGTTTGCCACTGCTTTTCTGGATAGGTTCTTCCCATAGAAGTTGATAGAAGCAAAGGTTCTAGAATTTATCAATATAAAGTAGGGCAGCATGATGGTGAAAGATTTTTCTCTAAAGTTTACTTAATTATCCAGATATGCTTCTCATGTGGTAGAATATAGAAGGTCTAAGATAAGCAGTATTATGTCTGTGGTGAATGATATTGTGGTTATGAAGTGTAGAACGGTGATGTTGATTAGTGAGATAGACTTGTCTAGATTGATGTTCCATGCTCAACAGATCGAAGAGCAGAATAATAAGGAGAGAGAAACAGAATAAGAGGGCAAAAATAGGTAGTTTTAACTTCTCTCAGCCTAAGTCAGAGGGTGGGAATCATTCTTAGTTCCAACCAAAATCTTCAATTCCATCTCCATCCTCAGCTAGTGCTCTAGTGCTAAAATTCAGAGATAGAAATAGAGATAGAGCATTAGGCCCTAAACCTCAGGGCAGTGTTGGCAGTGCTCGAAAGAATCCTCTTTACCAGCAGTATGGAAGAAACCATAAGGGTGTCTGTAGGGCAGGAAGTGATGTATGTTTTCTATGTGGCAAGCCAGGCTATAGATTCAGAGATTGTCCCCAGTCAGGTTCCCAAGGTCAACATAACTATCCTCCAGCTCAGTTCGGTCGCTCGAATCAGCAGGGTGCCTTATCCAGTGCCACCAGTGTGTAGCATCCAAACAGACTTTATGCTCTTCAGTCCCAATAGGATCAGGAAAATTTTCCTGATGTGGTTACTAGTATGTTACAAGTTTATCATTTGCATGTTTATGCTTTGCTAGATCCAGGAGCTTTTTTTTCTTTTGTTACTCCATATAGAGTAGTTGATTTTGGAGTAAGTCCCAAAATCCTAGCAATGCCTTTCTTAGTCTCTATCCCAGTGGGTAAATCCATCATAGCCTGGCGGGTATATAGGAATTATTCGATTATGATATCTCAAAAAATCACTTCAGCAGACTTAGTTGAATTAAAGATGACTGATTTTGATGTCATTCTTGACATGGGTTGACTTCATTCCTGCTATGCCTCTGTCGACTGCAGAAATAAAATTGTTCAGTTTTACTTTTCAAATGAACCCATCCTAGGGTAGAGGGATAGTACTTCAACACTTAGGGGTCAGCTTATTTCATACCTTGAACTAGAAAAATGATATCTAAGAAGTGTGTCTACCATCTTATCTGAGTCCAAGACTCTAGATAAGAAACCCCTACCCTTGAATCAGTGTCAGTAGCTTGCAAATTCCTAGAGGTGTTTCCCAAAGATCTTCTCGTAGTCCCTCCTGAAAGGAAAATTAATTTCAGAATCAATCTCTTTCCAAATACTTAACCTATATCTATTACTTTATACAAAATGGCTCCAACAAAACTCAAAGAATTAAAAGAGCAGTTAAAGGATCTCTTAGATAAGGGATTCATCAGACCTAGTGTGTCCCTGTGGGGTGTACCAGTTCTATTTGTGTGAATTTTGGCTAAGTCAGTAGCTTTCCTCGGCTATATAGTTTCCAGTGATGGCATTAAAGTTGATCACTAAAAGATTGAAGCTGTGAGAAACTTGGCCAGACCCATATCTCCATTAGATATCAAGAGTTTCTTAGGTTTGAATGGCTATTACCAATAGTTTGTTGAGTGATTTTCATCTATTGTATCCCTTATGTCCAGATTGCATTAGAAGGAGGCAAAATTCTAGTGGTTGGATCATTGTAAGAAGAGTTTTAGAGAGTTGAAGACTCGACTCATTACAACACCAGTTTTGATTCTACCAGATGGTTTCAATGGCTATATTGTGTACTGTGATTCATCCAGGGTAGGTTTCGATTATCTCTTCATACAGAGAGGTAAGGTCTTAGCTTATTCCTCCCAATATCCCACGAGAAGAAGTATCCTACTCATAATCTTGAGTTAGCAGCAGTAGTTTTTGCCTTAAAGATTTGGAGAGATTGCTTGTATAAGGTGCACGTTGATGGGATAAAGGATCATAATAGCCTACAGTATGTGTTCTCTCAGAAAGATCTTAACCTCAGTCAGAGAAGGTGGTTAGAGTTTTTGAAATATTATGATGTGAGTGTGTTATACCCTTCGAGCAAGGCCAATATAGTGGCTGATGCTCTTAGTAGGCTATCTATGGTAGTGTTGCTCATGTTGAGGACAGTAATAGGAAGTTAGCTCAGGAAGTCCATCAGCTTGCCTGACTAGGTGTTCACTTAGTCGACTTAGAAGAAGTTAGTGTGTTGGTTTAGAACAGTTTAAAATCATCTCTAGTTTCCAAAGTAAAGAAAAAGTAGGATAGAGATCCCAGTTTAGTTAAGTTGAAAGAGTCAGTCAGTAATTAAAAGTTAGGGGTTTTCTTCTAAGGAGAGATGGTGTATTGAATTGTTAGGGTCGTCTGTGTGTACCGAGTGTAGATGACTTGAGGTAGTGAATTCTTGTAGTGGCACATGGTGAGCGTTACTCTATTCATCCAGGGGCCACGAAGATGTACCATAACTTATGAGAAATCTATTGGTGGAGTGGGAAGAAGAGAGCTATTTTAGAGTATTTAGCTAGGTGCTCTACATGTCAGCAAGTTAAGATTAAGCATCATAAACCTAGTGGGTCCATGTAGGAGTTCAGCATTCCTACTTAGAAGTGGCAAGAAGTAAACCTGGACTTTGTGATGGGTTTGCCTCGTACTCGTCGTCAGCATGATTCAGTTTGGTTCATTATAGACAGGACGACTAAATTAGCTCATTTTCTACTAGTCCATACTTCTTACTCAGCTAAGGCTTATGCCAAACTCTATATTAGGGAGTTGGTCAGATTGCACAGTGTTCTGTTGTCCATTATCTTAGATAGAGGTACCTAGTTCATCTCTCATTTCTAGAAGGTGTTCTAAAAGGGTCATGGTATCTGAGTTCACCTCAGTATAACCTTTCATCCTCATACAAATGGTTAGGCAGAAAGGACCATTCAAACTTTAGAAGATATGCTGCGAGTATGTGCGATTAATTTTAAAGGTAGTTGGGATAACAATTTGTCTTTGATTGAGTTCGCATATAACAACAACTATTATTCAAGCATTCACATGGCTCCATTTAAGGCACTTTATGGGAGAAGATGTAGATCTCCCATTGGTTTGTTCAAAGTGGATGAGGCCATAGTGGTAGGGCTTGACTTGGTATTTGGTACCTTAGAAAAAGTTTAGTTGATCAAAGAAAGGCTTAAGATAGCTTAGGACAAGTATCTTTAAGATGGCAAGGATAGGTAGCTTTAATTATTTTCAACAAAGGTCAAAGGTGGAAATCATTACCAGTTTTGTGAGAAGTATTCATCCCTATCCCCCTCGTCTACTAGTGCCCAGTGCTTATATTAAGAAAGAATACTGATGATAGGGTTTCTAACTCTCAGTTTAAGGACATCATGAATAGTGGTCGCAATAATCCAATACAAAAGAGATGTGGTAGGAACAATAAGAGAGAGTTTATTGTTAGCAGTGATATTTATTTTGTGTGTAGCAAGACGGGCCACAGAGTAAGGGTGTATCTGTTGGTTGCGTCATAAGGTATAAAAAATTGACTGCATCGTCAGACTAACTCTTCAGCTATTCCATCAGGTCGCCAGACTCATTCGGGTGCAACCTCTAGTGTTACTGGTGGACAATGTCAGAATACGGTTGATTCCCTTTAGACTCGACATGAGCAAGAGGGTTCTCCTGATGTGTTCACCAGTATATTATAGTTTTTTCAAATTTATGTGTATATAGTATTAGATCACAGGGCCAAATTTTATTTTATGACTCCCTATATATTAGTAGATTTTGGTGTCATCTCAAAATTCTAGCAGAACCCTTCTGAGTCACTTCTTTAGTAAATAGTTCTACTACAATCAGTCGGGTATACAAAAATTCCTCAGTCCCAGTGTCCTAGAAAGTCAACTCACTTGACCTTGCAGAGTTAGAAATAATTGATTTTGATGTTATTCTAGGCATGGATTGGCTCCACTCTTGCTATGCCTTAGTTGATTTTAAAAATAGAGTAGTCCAATTTTTGTTTCCAAATGAGCTAGCCTTAGAATAGCGAGGTCGTACCTTAGATCCTATAGGCTGGTTTGTCTCTTTCCTTAAGGTAAGGGAAATAATTTCCAATGGGTGCGTCTATTATCTTGTTCAAGTCAAGGAGTCAAGGTCCGAAATTCTTAGTCTTGAGAAATTTACAGTAGTTAGTAGATTTGAAGAAGTGTTTCTTGAAGATTTGCTCCAAGTTCCTCCCAAGAGGAAAATTGACTTCAGAATAGATCTCTTTACAGATACCTAGCCTATTTAAATTCCACTATACAAGATGGCTCCAGCTAAGCTTAAAGAATTTAAGGAACAACTGAAAGAAATCCTCGATAAGGATTTTATTAGGCCTAGTATATCTTTATGGGGTAATCAAGTTCTATTCAAGAGCAAGAAAGATGGTTCTCTTATAATGTGTATCGAATATCGTCAGTTGAACAAATTCACCATCAAGAACAAGTATCCCATTCCCAAGGATTGATGACTTGTTCGACCAAATTTAAGGTGCATACAATTCCTTTAATATAGATTTAGATCTGACTATCATCAACTAAGAGTTTGAGAAAATTATAATCCAAAGAAAGCCTTCAGATCATTAAATGGTCACTTTGAATTTGTTGTCAAGTCTCTTGGACAAATAAATGCTCCTGCACCTTTTATGGACATGATGAATAGGGTGTTTAAATAGTACTTGACATGTTTATCATAGTCTTCATAGATGACATCCTCTTCTATTCCCGTAGTGAGGGTGAGCATGCAAACTATTTGAGCATTGTTTTGAAAACTCTTAAAGATTCCAAGGTATTTGCTAAGTTCGGCAAGTGTGAATTATGGTTGAAATTCATTGCGTTCCTTAGTCACATTATTTTCTATAAAGGCATTAAAGTAGATCCTCAAAAGAAAGAAGTCATGAGGAATTTTCCAAGAACTAACTCTCCTTCAGACATTAGGAGTTTCTTAGGTTTAGCAGTAACTACAGACGGTTTGTTGAAGGATTTTTCTCTATTGTTTCTTCTATGTCCAGACTGACTAAAAAAAGGCCAAATTCAAGTGATATAATTATTGTGAGAAGAGTTTTCTTGAATTGAATACTCGACTCACCTCCGCCCTAATTTTTACTCTGTCAGAGGGTTTAGATAGTTTCTTGGTATATTGTGATGCTTCTAGAGTTGATCCTTGTAATATGTTAATGCAGCGGGGCAAGGTTTTAGTATTTGCCTCCAGAAATCTCAAACCTAATGAGAAGAAATATTTTACTCATGATCTTGAATTGGTAGTAGTTGTCTTTTGCTTAATGATTTGGATGCACTACCTCTATGGGGTTTATGCTAATATGTTCACTAATCACAAGAGTCTTCAATATGCTTTTTGTCAGAAGGATCTAAATCTTCATCAGATAAGATGGATAGAATTATTAAAACACTATAATATAAGAATGTTGTATCACTTGGGTAAGGCTAATGTCATTGTCGATGCCCTAAGAAGATTTTTTATAGGAAGTGTTTCCCACATTGAGGACAAAAAGAAAGATCTAGTTTGTGAGGTGCATTAGCTTGCTAGGTTGGGAGTTTTTCTAGTTGATTTGTCCAAAGAGAGTGTGTGGGTTCAAAAAGGTTCAGATCTTCATTGGTTGTTAAGGTAAATAAAAAGCAAGATAGTGCTCCTATTTTGTCTAAGGTGAAGTAGGCAGTCCAGGATCAGAATGTTGAGGTTATCTCCCAAAGGGGAGATGGTGTGCTTTATTTATAGGGTAGGCTATGTGTACCAAAGATGAATGACTTAAGGTAGAAAATGTTATTAGAGGCTCTTGTTTCGCGATGTTCTATCCATCCAGGAGCTACTATGATTTACCGCAATTTGAGAAAAGTCTATTGGTTGAATGGTATAAAGAAGGACATTGAGTAATTCATGGAAAAGTGTCCAAATTGTCATGAGATTAAGATTAAGCACTAAAGGCCTAGTGGTACACTTCTGGAATTCAGCATCGCCACTTGGAAGTGGGAAGTGGTGAATATGGACTTCATCAGAGGGTTGCCTCGTATTTGTCATCATCATAATTCCATTTGAGTTCTTATGGATCGAATAACTAAGTAATCTCATTTCTTTCCAGTTAATACTTCAGACTTGACTGAAGATTATGCTAGACTCTATCTTAGGGAGTTGGTGTAATTGCATAGAGTCCCTTTGACCATTATTTAAGATAGAGGTACCCAGTTTACCTCTCAATTTTGAAAGATATTTCAGAAGGGTCTTGGTACCTATGTTTACCTTAGCACAACCTTTCACTCACAAACAGATGGTGAGGAAGAGAGAACCATTCATACATTAGAGGATATGTTGAGAGAATGTGTAATAAATTTCAAAGGTAGTTGGGATTATCATTTTCCATTGACTGAATTTGCCTATAATAACAAGTATCACATCAGTATTAAATGGCTCCATTTGAAGAGCTTTATGGTAGGAGTTCTCTTATCGGTTGGTTCAAGATTGGCGAAGATATATTTATAGGGCCAGATTTAATGCATGAAGCAAAAGAGAAGGTTCAGTTGATTAGAGAAAGGCTGAAAATAGACCAAAGCCGTCCAAAATCCTTTGTAGATGTAAGGAAAATGGAGCTCGATTTTGATGTTAGAGAATTTGTTTACTCAAAAATTTCACCCATGAAAAGGGTGAAAAGGTTTGGTAAGAAATCAAAGCTCACTCCGCGCTATGTCGATCCCTACAAGATTTTAGGTAGGACAGGAAGGTAACTAATGAGTTGGAATTTCCTGCAGAGTTGTCATTAATGCACCCAGTGTTCCATGTCTCCTTATTGAGGAAATGCATTGGAGACCCAGCATCAGTAATACCTATAGAAAGCATTAGAGCGAAAAATAGCCTTACTTATGAAGAATTCCAAGTTGAGATCCTTGATCATCAGGCTGAGGATAAAAGAGGTCACTTTAGTAAAGGTTCCATGCAAAAATCAATTAGTTGAATGAGCTACATGGGAAGCCGGGTCGGATATGAAGACAGAGTACCCTCATATTTTCTCTTTGAACCCAATCCCATCATGAGGTAATAGTTACATTTATTAATAGATTCTTTAATTTCTATCTTAGGTGATCTAGCTATTCCCATGTCAGGGAATGCATTATTGAGTTCAGTTTAGTTTAAGTACCAGCCCAAATTTCAGTCATCAGTTCATGACTCAGTTTTTATGTGTTCAGTTCAAAGTTTTATCTTTCCCCTAGCCTCTCAGCTTAGTCAGTTTTATTCAAGGATGAATGATCCTAAGTGGGAGATATTATAATATTCTAAATTTTTCTAGTTCTAGTCCCATCGAATGATAGACCTCTAAAATATCTTTCCAATGCCATAAGTCTCACCTAAATCCGATATTGTGGTAAAAAGTGATAAAAATTTCTACTAATCTTTTCAACTTCCTAGTGACGTCAACTCAGGTAACTAGCCATTACCAGACGTAATGAGTCATTGCGTGAAAGTCATTGTCGCAATAATGAGACCCCATATTTCAGCCCAGGGATAATGACACTACACTACAACTCATGATCAGTGACAATGATTCATTTGATGGACTTGTTACTATAACAGAAGTAAATCTATAAAATTAAGTTTCAATCCATGACTACTATTAACAACCCGTAACTAGATCTAATGAGTCATTAATAGGGGATCGTGATCACAACAGAAAGGCCAAAACCATAGAACCTCATGTGATGACTTAGACCACGACTCGTGATTGGTCGTAGTGAGTCATTACGTGACCCAAGATAACAAAAATCAGAAATTCCTACACGATTTTAAGGTCTTTTTTGGTAACTCTTTTACCTCAAACACACATTGTTTGGGAACACCAATATCTGTTATTGAGGGATTAAATTACCCTAACACTTTATAAACTCCAAAATTATTATGCTTAGTTAAAAAGAAGTAATTTTCATCTTCTCCAAAGTAGACTAGAGTTGTCCAAGTTCAAGCATAAGTTCCAATTTATTCCCCAAAGAATTCACTCTAGGTATACGAGATTTCATAAATGGATTCCTTCCACCCACTGAGTCAAGAAAAAATACCTCAATTCTCAGGAATATTTCCCCTCAAATTGGTTTATAGGTCAAATATGAGTTTTCTTTAAACTCTTTAGTTTATTGAGAAATGAAACCATGAATAAGTGTTTTTCCCAACCAAATTAGAATCTTTCATGTTTAATACCATGAATTTCCTCATCATGATATGTTGTTGAGTTTATGGGTTTTAAATTGTAAATTATGCTTAGATTGGGGTAAGTAAGTTGTAGTTAGCTCCCATAATCCTCATTTTATGATATCAGTACATGTTTCGGCTTTAAATTTTGCATGAACCTACTTCCAGATATATAGATTATTCAGTACATGTTATTATGCTCGGTCTTACATTCAGATTATTATGTTTATAGGTTATGACAATTAGTTCTCCATCGTGCATACTAAGTATATTAAAAGTACAGAACACATATTTCTTTGGGCTAAATTGTCTCATAATATAGGTTTAGAAGCTATGTACCAAGACCACACTTAGCACGTTTCTATTCTACTTATCTGCAGCCTTGGAGAGTCCTCATTAGTTAAGCACTGGTTTTCATTTTCTTACTTTTAGTATTTTCATTTACGTTTGCTAGTCTGAGTTACTCTGGGACAAATCTCAATAACTCATCATGATTTTGAGGCTTTTAGTCAGTCAGACAGATGTTTAAATTTTTTAGTATGGTTTTTAATCAGTCCCTCTTATTTCTTGTTTTATTGATGTTCAATATTTCATTATGACTATTTCATCAATTGTTTATTTTAGTTATCTTCCAACAAAAATATTTTTATATCTTCCAGTATTCATAGTGTTTGCTAGGACATGGGCAATCTTTGGTCATTTGTGACTCTAGGTGGTAGTCTCAATTCATGATAGGTATACTTGAACTTGCAAAGTAGTTCATGATGGAATGTCGTTGTGGTGGAATATTATAGATCACTATTGGATGTATAAAGTGGTTAAAGATTGAGAGATATAGGACTCACTTTGTGATTTTGAAAAAACTGATGTTTATACAACAATGAATGTAGTTTAGATGCATGGATGGATAAGTAGTAATGATTTATGAAAGAAGGTTATGCTAATGGATAGTAGTTAGATATACTGTAAGATTAAGTTGATTATTGTATCAAGGGGGTTTAGCAGACAATTTTTTCATGATTTCTATCTTGTATTGGTAAGCTAGTATGGTATTTTATAATTTAAACAGTTGTCCATAGTAAGTGTTAGACCTTATGTTATTACTATGGATGACCATTG
The DNA here is from genome assembly GCF_002878395.1 of Capsicum annuum. Classification (NCBI taxonomy): domain Eukaryota; kingdom Viridiplantae; phylum Streptophyta; class Magnoliopsida; order Solanales; family Solanaceae; genus Capsicum; species Capsicum annuum. The sequence continues at coordinate 40,238,105 of NC_061120.1, read as the reverse complement.
AGTTGGAAAAAAATAATAGTTAGGGGCTTTAATGCTAGTTCTATGGAATTGATCTAGTAGGCTCGATATAATATGTGGGAGAGCTTAAGTTGATAATTTATGAAAAGTGGTAGAGTCCAAACATGACATAATTGTGGAGTAGCCATGAAATAACAAATTGTAGCGAAATCAATAGACAAAGAAGAGCCTTAAGTTTTATTAGCAATAAAGGGAAGTTTGAGGTTGTTGTGGTTAAATGAGATTCTATGTTTTGAAATGCTATTTGTTCCTAATTAGTACCCTTGAGTTTCCAAGTGTGGAAAAGGCCAATTTTGTACTATATGGCATTCGTAATAGAATAAATTGAGGGAGTATAAATAGATCAAGATGAGCCTATTAGTATAGTTTCCAATTTATTTGAATAGGGTCAATGAGGTTAAAGGTGTGTTCTTAGTAGACTAAGAAAGGGAGGTCAGATTTTAAAGTGCTAGAGAAGTGGTTATATTTGCCAACAAGGATGTAAGTTATTGGATGATGGTTATAGAGACTAGAGAAAGTAGTACTTTAGAAAGGATTTCCCTAGAATGAAATTAGTACCTTCTAAGTATTGTTGATATTGGTATGTTTCGCATTCATAATCATTGTGACAACCCCAACCATTACATTAAGGTTATTATAGCTCAATTTAGAGGATATGGAATTGGACAATGGAATTAGAATATCATTCTTTATATAAGAGAGAGATAATAGGTTGAATAACCAAATTATGTCTTGCGAATTAGATAGTGATGTGCCTTAGAAAGTGGTACAATGAGATAACATTTCATTCCTGCTCTAGCCTATCCCTCAAATTCAAATCCTAGTATAAAAATAATAGCTTCACTCAATGATATTAACCATGTTCCATAATCTAAGAATTCCAGATTTATGTTATACAACTCATAAGATTTGCACTCATACTATGTAGTATACTTAGTCCATCGTCCATAGAATTCATGATATGTCGTTAAAGACTAGTCAAGCCAAGCTATATCATCTATATTATCATAAATAATCTTAGATAATTCATGCTTATGATCTAGTACTTTAAGTCTATGTATGACCACCTATAAAAGTGTTAGATGGTAATGTCATGTACTTAACGGGTACAACTCCCTACTCATACTCTATCTGTTAATATCTAAAGTAGTCATGCCTATTGAAACTTAACTCACTGATCCCAATAAGTACAAGTCATAGCTGAACATTATCTTTCTTATCTGATATACTCATACCCTAGTCCTTCTGTGACTCTCCTTATATTATAGTAGTGGTGATGACAACGGTTGTAAAATGGTTGAGATAGGAGAGACTAGATGTTCCTTACTATGGAAAATTATAGTTTTCTTATTCTATCTAAGGTTAATAGTGTGGAGGATGATTGATGTGAGGATTTACTATATGAAATAGATATAAATATATGGGAAGTCTCATTATAGTAGATCAGGAGAGTGTAGTTGGTAGAATTATTTGGGAAAATTGGAAAGTTCATAGAGAGTTTGGTTGCTTAGAAGTTCAATAAGTTGTTATAGAGATAGGTTTGAATATCATATTGATAGAATATGGGTAAAGGATGTATGCACTAATGGCCTTTAATTTAGGATTCAAGTTAGTTTCTTGGGGTGGCAACAAGAAGTAGTATCCTTGAGATGAAGAGCTCCTAAAAAATATAGAATCTCAAAGTTTAGACTGGTATTATTACTTATGTATAGAACCTTATGCCATTGAGTTACACTTTAACATCTAATTAACTTACAGCATGACTTAGGCTCTAGTAGGTATATGTTTGCATGGGAATCGTGAGTATACATTCATGAATGTAGTAGTAAAAAATTGGGGCATAGTTGAGAAGTGTTGTTATGCTTAAAGGTTGCTGATCATACCATTGAATATGAGAGTATTCCTAATCATAATTATTTCCTAGTATACTAATGTCCTTTTATGTGTCCTTGAACATATGCTAGTCCAATGAAAGCATAGATCGTACTTGCACAGTTCTTAGTATTGATTGCCCGACCTTTGTTGTTAATACACTTCAGTCAATGCTAGTATGTGTAGCACGACTATCCAAAAACTATTTTGATTTCCTTTGTGTACACGTTCACCCTAGCTTTAACCTTCATTTGAAGACAAATGATCTAAGAGGGAGATATTGTACCGCCTGGCAAATTCAGAGATTAAACCCTAACCATTATTTAAATACAAATAGGCCCATACCTGATGATATCTAATTGTACTATCATGACCCAATTTCTTAGGTCATGAAGTCACCTACTTTTAACCCATCAGTAGGTAAGTGAAACCATAGTCAATAATGGCGAGTAACGGGCTAACAAACAAAAGATAGTGAAATAAGGATATAATAGAATAATAAGCGTCTAGAAAAGTGACATATATATGTCAGTGTGTATGTATATATATATATATATGCATGCTATAAAAGAGAGGGAAAGGACCAAAATAAAAAAATTGAGGTCAGTAAAAGAGCCACTGCACCAAAAGTAATACTAGATGGTGCCAATATATTAAAAGTTGTCTCAGCAAATAGAAAATAAGAATGTCACAATAGAAAAAGAAGAAGGATCAATTTTGGACTTAGAAAGCTCACCCATATCTCTGATTAATGATGTAACTCGAGGTCAGTGTCAATGAAGATGACTTATACTAGGATCTTTATCACGGAAAAGTATACAAAAAGGCATCATAGTCTAACTGAGCTTAATTATAGAGAAAATATAAATAAAGTGTGAGTATGTACATTAAGGGTAATAAATTTGAAATAAAAGACTAAATGATAGGTTATACTAAGCCAATGCGATAAATCGATTATAAATAACTCAAAAGTAGAAAGAAATGCCTAGCTATGACCTAATTGGACCCCCACAAGCCCAAGAGGTACATAAAAAGAGAAATACACCCAATCAAGCACCCATAAGCATAATAGGTCATGGAAAGAGTAATGCTAATCAATGGATGAGGTATAACAATAATGAAAATAAAATGAGCCAAGGTGTGCGATATGCATACCATATATTTTCCTCCGGTCATACCACATAATCTTACACATCCCAGCTAAACCCAAACAAAGGACAATAATAATAATGGATGTCGAACTGCAAATTGGAACTAATAAACAATAAGAATATACCAGGTCTTGAACTCAAATGGGAGATAATAAAATATAACGAATATACTTAAATATAACGAATATGCAAGATGCCAAACTTGACCTGATCACGGTTAAAGGTCAAACCCTCACCTAGCAACGGTGATAAGTAAATTAAGATAATTATAAAGACTAAGTCAACCAAATCCCATCTAGTAATCTAATGAATCAGTTTTGTATCTAATTAGGTCAAAACTAGCACTCTCCTAAAACAATCGATCTTAGAAAGGCGACAGGGCCCACTATAAGTCTCAAATACGCAACCTAAGTAAAAATCTTCCAAAAACCTAGGATACAAATTTGAATTCCCATATAAGGCATTAAATAGGCTAAATATAATCCAAATGTATAAGAAATACAACATTAAGGGAAACAGTGAATAAATCTACCATAAAATCCCCCTAAATTGCTAAAATAATCATATATCACTAAATTAATATCGAGAACATTAGAATCCACCAAAACCTAGCACAATATCATACCAATACTATAACAGAGTGGAGTGATGTCAAGGTGTAATCCTAGCCTACTTATACACTATTAAAAGCATATAAAAACCTCAATAACAAAGGTTTTATTTTCCAAGAAGCCTTCGACCACTGCCTTGCTATCAAAATAATGTTCCAGGAGTCAAGATGAGAAAAAAGTACCTATATTATAAATTGAGACTCTGGATAAAATAAAGAGCTAAAAATCACTAGTGGGGCCCTTTTATGGACTTCTATAATTAAAACGACCATAATATCTCTCAAGTAATAATAAGTCTATGCTAAAAAATTAGGCATGACCAACCCTCAATTTCATGCCCAAATCAATCCACAAAACTCGAGTAAAAATAGGAAGAGAAATTGTGAATTAAAAAAATTAATGAGAACTTACAAGATAAAGACTAGAAAACATGCACTTTAATGTCTCCAAGTCAGTACCAACTCAAATTAGCCACGCAAATGTGATACACATGCTGGTAAGGTCCCACAACCTTCCAGTATCATGATCGTGTGCCCTTAGCAATTACAATGAAAAAAATCCATAGACTATTTCAATCGCAAAGGTTCTTATCATAATATCGATGAAGCATGTGGGCCGGCATCAGGTGTGGATGCACTATCAACTTTGGTAAGTTGTAAAATCTCTAAACGAGCCCTTGAGATTAATTTAGAATCTCATAAATACTAAATAACTATGATACCCAATGATGAAATCCAAGCAAAAACTCCTTTTAGATGATGGTACAACCGCTGTCAAGATATAGTAACCCAGCTAGGGTTGGGTTCAAATCCCAAGGGAACATATAATTTGATAGATCTCACTGGTTATAGTCTATGGGCAAAACAAAAAAGTAAATGAGGGGATTTGTTTGTCATATCTCGAACATATAACAATATTAACTTGGTTGAAATGTTTTTGTAAGTGAACACTTGGATTGTATTCCCTTCGGCATCCCAACTCTATTGGTTTATATGTGTTTTTGAACCAACTCAATACCTTGCATGCAGAACTGATAAGTTACGCACCTTCTTCAGTCTTTTGGATAAGCAGAAGGATTTGACCCTTTACCTATTGAGTCTCAAAGTATCGCGTTACTAACTCTTACCCTGGTCCTAGCTAACTATCACCTGTTTAGTCTCATGTTATTATATGAATGCTAATAATCAATCACATACACCATTATGCTACAATGGATTGACTATTAATTGCCCAAATTACTATTGTCTTTATCTTTTCCAAGTTGCTACCCCTTTGTTAGAGAAAGTAGTAATATCTAGGTCGGATCCTAATGTGTGCACCCTTTAAGAAATCAATCATATTGAAGATAAAGCAAAGTATGCAATAGGTATTGGTTCCTATTAATAATCGCACTTTTCCTTCTTCGTCAATTTGCCAGTGTTTCTGTAGCCCTAGTTATGAATTTTATCCTCTCATTAAAGCACAGAAATCAATAACATTCATGTTGGAAAGCAAAGATGAAATCACAACGGTAAGATGAAAGAAAACCCATAACCGTGAACTGAATAATCAATCAAAGTCAATATAATGAAATATAAAGGTAAAAGATGGATCTTGAAATCAAAATATGTTTCTATGTGTTAAAAGTGTATAACCTTTACTAAAAAGTACAAAAGGTGTATTTATAGTACAAGAGAAAACCCTATAAACTAAGCCCAAACAAAATTGGAGAAAATAGGAGAAAACAGGGTCAATGGATACCCACTTCCTATAACTGTGGTTTGGTCCTAGCCACGGGTTGTACCTACAGTCTGTTCTAGGCGTAGGCACCAACCGTAGGTACCAGATGGGAAAATTCCTACAAGTCAACTCTTGGGATTTTGGACTTTCTGGTACCCGCTTTGTCAATATGTGGTCCGTAGGTCAATATGTGGTATATAGGTTGACTTAGTAGGTACCAGGAGTTAGTTTTTCAACACTACTTTGAATGTCGAACGTGCATTTATCACGATCAAGCCAAAAAATATCCCAATCATCCATAATCACTTTAAAAGTGGCCAAAAACACCCTTTTCACCATTTTCATGAACTTATCATTCAAATCATGGTTTCTAGTAAATTATACCCAAAATGGATCATAACTAACAAAAAGGCCTCAAAACTTGCATGTTTTCCTTATTTTAAGCGTCAAAAGTGCTATATTTCTATAACATATCAACACCCTCAACTTTGTACTTTTGCATGTCCCCATTCAACAAAAACACAACAAAATAAAAAAAATGCTTAATTAAGAGAATCTAAGATATTCATGGCAGTCAGTCCTCACATTTAATTCAAATCACAACATTCTCTCCAATATCTCTTTTTGAAACCAACTATTTACACATGTGAAGCACAATAATGTGACACAAAGGAATCAAGCTATGGCAACTACATTAGCAATAAAATACCACTCATATGTATAAATTACACTCCCTAAAACAAGAATATACTAGAAATATGACTTAAGTATCATCACAACAAGAATGTCCCACTCACTCATATGAAATCATTCATGTTAATGCAGGGATGGTCCAGAGACACTCCCACTCAACAAATAAGTTCTAGTCAATGCATGTCAAAAACCATAGGCTTGCTTTTGCTTTTATTCTTCTTACCTTTGCATTCAGATAGTCAAATCAGGATCACAATAGGATTTTTCTTGACTTGTAATGTAGGCTTTGGGGTTAGTATGATGGGTATGGACATTTAAAATGAGTAAGCCTCCTTGGAACTACACTAACTTTAGGGTCTCAGTTACTAGCCAATTTCCCTTTTATTTCACCCTTATTTCTGCCTTTTATTCATTTATTGCAATTCAGGTTGGGTGTGGTCTTTTATTCTAACTTTTTTCACTTTTTCATAATTTTTATTTTTCTTTTTGTACCACACCCATCCCTACGAACTTTTTATCTTATTTTACCCTACTTCATACCTATTTTACACTATGCACCCCTATGATAGCCGCCCTCAACTTAAGCTTTCTTCCTGTATTAAGGTGCACAATGTCCAAGGAGGACTAGGGACAAAATAGGTTCATTGTAACACAAATAAGAAGGTAAAAGTTTTAACAAGAAAAATAGGCTATAAGGATCAAAGTAGGCATCAAGGGATACAGTTTACACATGGAAGGTCATTTAGGCTAAAAATGAACTAAAATAAAAAAGGCCTATGATCCTCTCCTAACCGACTATCCTTTATCCTAGGCAAGACTAATTAGACATGTTCTGATTTAACATAGAAAAGGAACTAGGTAGCATCTCAGAATTACATAGTACATAGTCAATATCACAAACTACTACCTATTCAGTTCATGCTATTGTTAGCCAATGTTTATCATTTCCCTCATACTAATGCCATAACAAGATCAACAAAGTTCATGTATATGTAAATCAACACAGTTCTAAATCATAAAACTTTTGGAAGGTTATTAACAATTATTCAAAATCTAACTACGTCCCTAAATACTCAAAATCTCCTAATCACCTAAAAATCACAATAAAAAAACACAATACGACACAAAATTATCCTAGACATATCAGTTCTACCATCATACCATGGTCGAAAAAAGAAGAAACACGACATCAAAAACCTGTGACGGCATGGTATTCCCACCCCCTAATAAAAATTACACACTATCCTCAATGCACTACGATAAATAAAAACAAATATAAATGAGAACATACCTAAGATGTGCTAAGCAGCCGAGTCAGGAGCCTTCACAGATAGGGGCATATAAGCTGCCAGATACAGTGGTAGTGTCGGTGTACTCCTGGATGATGCACCTGCTACTATAGGGTCACTCCTCTGCTAATCTACGAATAAAGTCTCCAAAGAATCATGTCTAGCCTTTTTAACAGCCTCCTTCATTATCATAATAGGATCCTGCAAATTATGCAAGTGACCTCTGTTGGTCCCAACTACTGGGAACTCCTTCCCATCCTCCGAAAATAGGTCAAAATATCTTAGCACATGTAGAGGTGATATATGGACTTCAGGGGGTATCATAGAGGTACTAGATTCTACACGGCTCTTTTTAAGAGAGCATACTTTTGCTCCTAGTATCTCTAGCTCATCAATTTTTTTCTAAAAGTCAACAATCTTATCTGACAGTGCGGCTCTCTAAGCGACCTTCGATCTAGCTGCGACATGCTCAAATCTTGCCCTTACCCCTGATCTTATCTTCCCAAAGAGGTTAGTCATCTCGATCTTATCATCCTTCAACCGAGTGTATTTATCCCTTTGGCTACCCACTAGACTCTATAAGAACTCATTAGATACAATAATCATACCAGTCGCAGGAGCTGTAGTAGATTGACGAGCAGGCTCTATAGATGCACCAATTGGCTCTAAGGTTAAAGACGAAGCTAAACAAGAAATAGCATATCCCTTCAACCTTATTACTCAAATTCATAGCATCTCTCTACTCCCTTCTCTCCATGTCTATACCAATACCCGCATCATCTATATATGCCTCATCAGGAATTGTAGAAACTATCAAGCTCTCACTCAGGGGTTGTGATGTTGTTGCTTATTGTCTATATCTCCTAGAAGTGCCTAAATATTCTAGACCCTTCAAGTTTCTCATTTATGCAGTTGCAATGGCATCCAGTCTCTTCTCAATACCTGCTAACTCAGGAATAATTGCCTCATCACATAAACTTTGTATCATACAAGGAAATGGCAGGTTAGTCATCTTACCTAATATGTAGCTCATACCTAAGGATTGTAGAAAAATCAATATCATAACCAGCCATCAAATAGTTAATCATTACAACTTTTTTCCACGTCAATGTATTATCAGAAGAAGTGGAAAGTAGGCATTATCAAATCAACAAACACCAAAATTTGGCTTTTAGTGTAAAGAAGCCTTTCTTAATCATAGTTGGCCCTTCAATCATGGGGCCTCATCACCCTGTGGTTAAATGTAACCGACTATCCACCTATTTATCTTAAATATCTCATGCATATGCTTAGTATCCCGCATAATATGACGATCCTGTGTGATCCTTAATTTATTATCACATTCTATTATAGATATAGGAGTAATATAATTTAGGCCAAATATGACTATGTGGATAGTCTCCTCTAGAATATCAACACTGACCCTTCTGACTAATACGTGATAAAGTTGTGGCTATTGAGCAAATATAATAAAACCTGGATGGTGGTGCATGGGAAGAACTACAATGGTTGTGTAAGAATCATAAAACTCCCACAACTTAGCTTGGCTGTAAGTACCGAGTGGCCTAGTAATCCACTACAACAAACATCTATCAAATATTGCCAAAAGATGTGGTAACTTCTCTTGCCTCGATAAGTTGATCTGGATCTTCTCATAAATACATCATGTAGGCCTACCTAGTTCCAAAACACGACTATCAAGATTATAGATATGTTGCATCCCTTCTATACACCACCCGAGATTTCCCTCCTCGGGAGGTACATCTGGGGCATGTGTAGTATGGGATTTCTGTGATATACCATCCTCAGACTAGGGAACTTATATTTGTTATGTATGAGTGGCGGTACCATCCTCTGACTGGGGCACTACTGATAACTGCTCTTACTCAACCTCCTCAGAAGAATCTTGGGACCCCTCCTTAGACTGAGGGTCCTGTGCATCAACTGATGGAGTTGACTTAGCCTCTGTTTCCTCATCCTCACCCTCATCATCGGTTGGAGGAGTATGTGGTAGGCATATCCTTGTGGACTTCATCCTCACTGGGCTGCAGCTGCCTGAGCAGCCTGGCGAGTCTGTGCTCGTGTTATTCTATGTGTCACTATAACTGCATCATCAATATAGCGTTGTCTCAGATACTCATCCACCGAATAGATAAGCTTATAAGACTGTGCCCAACTTTTGAAGTACTAGCTTCTTTCTTTTTTGCTACTTTATGTGCCATGTATACATAAAAAACTAGTTGTTAGCTTCCAACAATAGTGAGGGATAGTGAAAGTTGATGAAAACTTAAGATTCAAAAAGTTCAAATTTATCCTCAATTTTCACACCCATATAACCTATGTAAAATCCAAACAAGTCCAATGTATTAATGCTAATCAAGAATCATGAATTTCAAAGTACAAAAACTTTTTAAACTCGTTGCATTACTTTCATTCATTCAAGCTCAACTTCTAGTTAGGGACTAAACTTTGAATTTTAACTCGAAACATGGCCCTACATTATAATTTTAGGCTACTCAAGGCTCCCTCATAAAATCATGATAGTTTTTATACATTTAGCAATGAAATTCACATATCAACTTGTTTCAACAATAAATAAAATATTATATTACCATTAAGAGCCAAGAAAGTTACCTCTTATAAGAAAATCCGAAAGAGAATTATGAAGAACCCATGCATAACCGAGGTTAAAATTAATCTCTACCATGATTCAACAAATTGGTATCTCAAACAAGAGTCAATTTTTCCATTTTTTAAGTGTAGGGTTTGTTTATGTTTAAGGTAAGAGGTTTGAATTCAAAGATAAAATTGTAGTTTTGATTATTATAAAGAGTAATAATGAGGGTCAGAATATTTTTATAAAGGTAGGAGGTGGGCTGAAATAGGTCATAGTTAAATATTGATGGGCCTAAAATTTTAATTAGGAAGTTGGCCCAAATTTGACCTAACCACGGCACCTTCCCATGTCCTGTACCCGAGGTCAGGACCTGGGCATAGGACCAATAAGCCCATGGGTTGCCTTCAATGCAAAACTTTATTTAATGTCGCAACATGTATCTTGAATACTCAGAATTCATCAAGATACCCATACAAATATCCTCCGAGTTCATCAATATAATAAATCATTGACACTACCCTCATATCGATTAGCTGCTTCATAGACTTTCAAATATTGAATATCATCTCCTCATCACTGACTCGGAGTTTCAGCTCACCCTTCTCTATGTCAATTATAGCTCTACCGATGTCCATGAAGGGTATTCCCTAAATAATGGGCATCTTAATGTCAACCTCACAGTCCAAGATAATGATGTCAATCGAGAAAATGAATTTGTCCACCCTAATAATCATATCACAAGAGATTCCCACAAGCTTCTTCACTTTGTAGTCAGCCATCAATTTCCATATCAAAGTCGATTTTGGAGGGTGTAATCCTAGCTGCTTGAAAATGGCCAGTGGCATCAAATTAATTTTGGCCCCTAAATCATATACGGGCCGGGAAAATCTGGATGACCCTATAGTGTATGGTATAGTGAATGCTCTAGGATCAATTTATTTTTGTGCTAAGGACTTAGTCATGGCTGCACTGTAATGGTGCATTCCCTAAACATCCTCAAAATTTAATCCTTTCTTACTTGTGACTAACTGTTTCATAAACTTGACATAACCAGGCATCTGCTCGAATGCCTCAAGAATAGATATGTTCAGGCTAACTATTTTAGCATCTCAATAAATATTTTTGAACTTATGTTCATATTTCTTCTATATCAGTCTCTGAGGAAAAGGTGGGGGTGGTCTTGGAATTTTTCTTACCTCTAGCCCAATGACTGGTCCCTTACCTTTATTTTTAGCAACTACACCACTATTATCTGCTACTTTCTCAGAATCAGTTGTAGGTGTCTCATCATCAATAACTTCGGTAGCAAGTAGTGGGGATCTATAGTAGTGATAACATCTCTCATGGTTATAACAAGTACTTGACCATCATTTTGCAGATTTTGTACTATGTTTATTGGAAGGGCACCTGGCTACCTCTAGTTTAGAGTTGCTGATATCTACCAAAACAAGTGCTACCACTGCTCGATAGCAGTGGCATGTAACTCGACCTTCTAGGTCAATATTGAAATATCTGCCTTAATCTCCTTAAGGTTCCTAACCATTCACTAATTTAGTCGTATTTTCTCCATTCTAGATTCTAAATTGCGTCTACTAGGTGGAATGTATCTATCTCTCTTCTCTTTATAGTCATCCTTCTTTCTCTAGTCACTATCTCGCTATCTTCTATGGTATTTTAATCTTTCATAATTGTTCCGAACTTGGTTGTCTCATCCTTGGGCTCGAAAACCCACTATATGATGGTCCATATATTTATCTTTCTCTTCTAATTCAGACTGATATGATTTAGAAGCTGACGCCTGTGCTTCTACAGTATTCACTTTCTTAGAATTTGTCACAGTAAATTTCTTTACTAGAACCCCTTAATCAGTCCTTAGTAATGAAATTTCTTGTGCTACTATATCATCAGATGCTCTCTGGTCACAGGAGGCACCAATAGCATAAGTACCAGATCCTCTCTCAACCTCCCGAGTTTTCCGCCCTCGATTAGTAAGTGTGATCCGATCTAACATCTTTAAAGATGCCTCCCAACATAGTATCATGAAATATCCTCTATAGATGGTGTCTTCCATGGCTTCGGAGCTAATGTTTAGGGATCTATAGAATATCTTTAATAAGTTTTTCACTGAATATTACTGATTGGGAACCAAGTTTAGCTTCTTCTTAAACTTGAACCAAGCCTCGTACATAGACTCTGACTACCTGAAATTATAAATCTTATCCTTAAGATGCAACTTCCTTGACAGAGGGAAGAAATTGTTTAAGAATTGCTTGTGCAACTCGTTCTAAGTTGTGATAGAGCCTCTTGGCAATTCCCATAACCATAAAGATACTTCTTTTGTAAGTGAGAAGGGGAAAAGCCTTAGTCTAAGTACTTCCTGATTTACCCCTGGATTGGTCTATGAGTTATAGATCGCAAGGAAATTTCTAAGGTGAAAGTTGCATAATCGATAGGCAATCCTTCAAACTCACCCTTCAAATTTAGAATTTCGATCATGTCAATCATAATGTCAAATTTGATACCTGGGGAAAAGACAAGATGTACTATGGCTCTGTTCTCTGTCGGCTCAACATATCCCATATCTTTGTCATCATCGATTTATAGCTGCATATACTAGTATGTTGAGATAAATTGAACAATGGCACCTCTAGCTCTGTTCTGGTTCCCACCGAGTGTTGCTCGATGGTCTGCTACTTGTCTCTATTCAGCTAGATTTGCATCCCTAGCTATCCTATGAGCTTTTTCCACTGCTCTTCTTTCGGCTTAAGTTTGAGCTAAAAGTTCACTAGTCTGATGATCCACAATATATTATACCCCTTTGGTAGGAGGCACAATACCACGAACCCTTTCAAGATTGTCACCTCACTTCGGCTTAGACATCAGACCACATGTTTCTAGGATCCTCTTTGAATTCAAATTCACTGGGAGTGAGGGATTGCCTGTACTCTGTGTGCTAGGCATAAACTAACATATGTCAACAACAAACCAAAAACAAAACTAAAAAGCCTAAAACTACAATAAACTCAATCCACAATTAACATTATGTTCCCCAGCAACGGTGCCAATTTCATGATGAAGTCAAAGCAACACCTTCTTTTAAATGATGTTATGGCTACTATAAAAATATATTAACCAAAATAAGGTTGGGGTCGAATTCCATGGGAACATGTTATTTGATAGATCTCAGTGGTTGCAGTCTATGGGCAAAACACGAATGTAAATGGGTGGATTTATTTGTATTAGTATTAAACACAGAACATTATTAACTTAGTTGAAAATCAGCCGTAAGTGAACAATAGGATTGTGTTCCCTTTGGCATCTCAACTCTATAGGTTTATGTGCATTGTTGAACCAACTTAATACCTTGCATGTAGAAGCGATAAGTTATGTACCTCCTAGCCCTTTGTTAGAAAAGTAGTAATATCCAGGTGGGATCCTAATGTGTGCACCTATTATGAAATCAATCATATTAAAGATAAAGCAATGCATGCCATGGGTATTGGTTCCTGTCAATAGTTGTACTTCCCCTACTTCATCAATTTGCTAGGGTTTCTACAACCATAGCTATGAGTTTTAGCAGCTTATGATTGTGGAGAAATCAATACATTTATGTTGGAAAGTAGAGAGGAAATTACAGTGGTAAAATGAAATAAAACCCACAATCGTGAACTAAATAATCAATCAAAGTCAATACAATGAAATCTCAAGGTCAAAGATTGATCTTTAAATCAAAATATATTTCTAAGTGTAAAAGTGTCTAACCTCTACTAAAAAGTACATAAGGGGTATTTATAGTTCAAGAGAAAACTCTAAAAACTAAGCCCGATCGAAATAGGAGAAAATAGGGTCGGTGGCAACCCATTTCCTGTACCTGCGGTTTGGTCCAGATCGCGGGTTGTACCTGTGGTCTTCTCCGGGAACAGGTACCAATCGTAGGTACCAGATGGGAAATTTCCTAAAAGTTAGCTCTTATGATTTTTGACTTTTTGGTACCCGCTTTGTGTACCTGTGGTCCGCAGGTCAACATGTGGTCAGTAGGTTGACTTATAGGTGTCGGGAGTCAGATTTCCAGCTCTACTTAAAATCTCAAAAATGCATTGATCACAATAAAGCATTAAAATCATCCATAATTACTCCAAAAGTGGACAAAACACCTTTTTCACCATTTTTATGAACCTATCATTCAAATAATGGTTCCCTACAAAACATGCCCAAAATAGATCATCACTAACAAAAAGGCCTCAGAAACTTGTAAATTTTCCTCCTTTTAAACATCAAAAGTGCTTTATTTCTATAGCACATCACCTACAAAATTTAGCATTGTGAAACCATGCAAATTTCCATCAAATATTGTTTTGACAAATGGTGGATCCCACACAAAGGTAGTTTCACCTAAATGCACCCAATAGCCTAAAATAAGGACCGAAACCTTGGTACCTAGACCAAGGGTCCTCCTAGGCTAAAATTTACATTCTAAAGCTAATAGAACCATCATAATTATCATCTGAGGGTGTTTTCATGAAGTTTTTCTCGACATCATTTGCTCTATTCTAGAAGCTACAAAATAGAGAAATGGCCATAAAGACTATACGAATTATTCGACAATTGAACTTTCAGTCCCAATAAGTTATAAATGACTTGGGGAAGCTATAGAAACTCTCTAAATATGTACAAAACACAGAATGTAGAAAATGAGCTTGAGGGTCGTAACAATATTCACTACTTAATTGACTTTCATCCACCAAAACTAAAGAGTTAAGAAATACTTAATGGATATAATAAGTAAGGATGTTGAGTTCGTATATCATGATCGATTTCTGAGGTAGCCTTCTAGACTTGACAGTAAATTTCTCTTGAACTTCATTGTCTTATATCTCGGGATAGAATAGAGAATGGATTCTCCTCAAATGTCAAACTCCCATCCACTAAAGTAAGTCCTACCGAATTATGTAAGACTCCTCTAGGATAGATCACTGAACCATCGGTACATTAAAGATAGGATGAATCACTAGAAAGGTTTAATGAAAGGGTAACTCATCAATACCTCCCTAATTCTTAAAAAATCTCAAATGGATGAATATACCTGGGGTTGAGTTACCTCTCTTCCTTGATCTCATCATGTCATTCATTGGAGAGATACCAAAGTAAAATCCAACCATTAACTCTAAATCTCAAAGCATGAAGCCTACAATCAGCATAACATTTTTGCCAACTGTAAGCTATCTGCAACCTGTCCGAAATAACTCAAATCCTATCCAATAACTCTTAAAGAAAGTCGATTCCCCATGGCTTAACCTCTGAAGTCTCAAAATAACCAATGAAAGATCAACATTGCCTACCGTAAAAAGCATTGAATGGTGTCACTTGTATGCTCGAATAGTAGCTATTATTGTAGGCAAACTGTGCTAAGGCTAATTATCACAACCATTGACTCTCGAAGCTCATGACACCAAACTCAAAGCATATCATCCAGAACCTAAATAGTCCACTCTGATTTTCCATCAATCTAGGATAAAAAGCAGTGCTAAGGTCGAACTTGTTACAAAACTCCTCCTAAAATGACCTCAAAAATATAGTGGTGAAATGTGAACCTCTATTACAAAAATAGAACTTGGCACCTCATGAAAGTGAACCATATCTTTAACATAAAGAAAAGAAAACCTCTTAGCACTATATGAAGACTGATAAGTATGAAACAAGAAAACTTTGTGGACTAATCTATGATGACCCAAATGCTATCAAAACTAAGAGAAGTATGAGGCAAACCAACCAAGAAATCCATAATAATCTAATCATATTTCTTCTAAAGAACAGGTAGCCTCTAAAGCAAAGTATCTAGTTTTAAGTACTTAACCTTCATCTACTAGCTACACATATATCAAGCAATAAAATTCTCAACATCTCTCTACATACAACTGCATTAGTAATATTGCCTTAAATCATTATACATCTTAGTTGTCCCAAGATGAGTAGATTACCAGGATATATGAACCTTTTGAAGTAGTAATTAAATAAAGCCTCCTACTCTTGAAACACGAATATAGCAATCAAACCTTGAGAAGCCCTCATAGTCTAAAGTATCCCTTTTAGACTATCCTCTGTGCACATGATCTCAAATACCACAAAACTAACAATCTTTTATCTGCTGACCCTAAATTTTCTATAATTGAGATGAGCTAACCTCAATACTAGAAAGAATCCTCCTAGCATGATCTGAAATATCAAGCAGAATATTATCTAAGGACTAAATTTTTTAGGCCAATAGTCGCTTGAAAAAGAAAGAAAGTTCAAGTTCCCTATTTTGTTATGGAGTATGCTACAACATTTGCCTTATTGGATGGTATAGAATAAAAAAAAGATCGTACTCCTTCAACAACTTAATTCATTAGTGTTGTCTGAAATAAAGGTTCTTTTGAGACATAATGTACTAAAGACTATGGTGCTTAGTTAAAGTGTCACATCAAAAATCGATGGTTGACTACTCATAGTACCACTAAAATTACTACATTTAGGTTGATCTCCTTATGAAATTTATACGGCTACATGAATGGGCAAGCTAGTCTGACCTTGTTTATAATATGATTATTGGGAAATCAACCCTGAAAACCTCTTCCTTAAACTAAGCACCACTATAAATCCCACTATAGATGCCCTGATAATGAAATCTTTTATCACTGGCCCCAAAGGGCTCGTAATGCAAACCTTTACAGTGTAAGAATATTTAACAATATAAATAAAAGACCTGCCCAAAACTATGAGATTTTAAGAAATCATTTGGAGTAAAGTCTTAATTATCTATTCAAACATTATATACTCTTATAATCAATGTAATAACCCTCCAGGTTATTTTGCATTTCCATACTATATTAGAGTTAAGAGCTTTCCACTAGACAACCTAAGTTATTTCAGATTAGATGGAGTTAACAATTTAGTTATTAAGTAACTAAGTTGGAATTTAGGGATAATTCCTAGTTTTTAAGTTTTTGTTTCTCAAAGATGAGTATTGGGCCTAAATTGTTGCTAAACGACCTCATATGTAAATACTAATAGTTCTGTTACAAATAAAACATTGATTTTTGTTTTTGAGGACTCTTGGTTTGAGTCCTAAGGCTATTAAACTAGTTTTGTCTTATGGTGTGGATTTTGGTTGAAATGACCCTTGGGTATGGGATCCATATTTCACAGAACAGACCTTAGATGTGAATTTTAATGGGACTATTGAGTTCCAAATGCCAGATTGTGTAGGGTAGAATAGTTATTTTGTGTTCATAGGAGTTTATACAAATATCAACTATCTAATTGATGATTTGGCACTTTACCAAAGCATCTAGTTTAGCTTCAGCTAGTATAGGACAAATGAATGGCATTGACTACGTGTGTAAAGGCCAAAGAAATAGCTTGTCGTGATTACAAGAGCTTGGTCATGTTTGGAATATTTAATATTATTTGTAATAGCATTCACAAGCTCGTTTTCTCATTTGCAAGGAGTAAACTAGACTGCACATTATTTTCATGATGGGGTTCTTGCAAGCTCAATAAAGGGACACCTACCAACATTTAAGTCCATGGACTTATTTTTCCTTCATTTACGTCAACTCAAACTTCTACTAAAATCCTAGAAAGCATAGAGAATGAGGATATTAATCAATAAGTGTCGAGAGTGAGTTGGAGACCTTATTGTAGTAATTTCCCCATCGTGTATTTCATAAGTTCCCTTTAATTTCTTAGTTGGTTCTTCAATTTAATTTTAAATCCCTAGTTTATTCATTGCCTGATTTATAATTTGTTTATGCTATGATTTCACCTATTTTGAGGGTAAATGATCTTTAAGCTTAGAGGGTTATTTTAATAGTTTCAAAATTATGATCCCACAAGCGGCCCCTGTATTGGAATTTTAGCCTTATTTTTGACATAAAGCATTTACATGCCATATAGGTATTGTTATTATCATATAAGCATATAGATTACAATTTTTATATTATAGCATCATGTAGATGATTCTTGGAAGGGAAAAGCTCTGATTTAGTGGACTTTTTTGTGCTTCGTTGACATCTAAGTAGGCTAGGCTCAGTCTCCTCGTAGATTGAGCTTTATTATGATATTAGTATAGTAATACGCTATATTTGGGTTGGGATTTATGAATTGGTTGCATGTTATGCTAATCTTTTAGTATTTAGTTAATTAGAGAGCCATTTAACGTAGAACTTACCCATTCCTCTTTTAATTAAGTTAAATTGTAGTTTTCAGAGTAGTTTGGACCTATTTCACACCTTATAACGGAACTTTG
Organism: Capsicum annuum; assembly: GCF_002878395.1. Classification (NCBI taxonomy): domain Eukaryota; kingdom Viridiplantae; phylum Streptophyta; class Magnoliopsida; order Solanales; family Solanaceae; genus Capsicum; species Capsicum annuum. Next base: position 40,219,848 of record NC_061120.1, on the reverse strand, counting down.
AATCCTTTAGTTGTTTTTGGGTGGAGATTTTCCTTATTATAGACTTTTAAGGTTAGTAGTGGTCCCTTCCAGCCCTCATTTAGATCAAATATCCTAGTTAACACCTTGTAGATCTAGGAGGAATTCTTTTCTCATCTTTTATGCAATCTCGAACCGTACGATGATTTACATATCTTTCAACCCCATGGATAGACTTATTATCTAGTATTGTCATGACACAATTTGCCAGGTTATAATGGCACTTAATATAACCCACCATTAGGTAAGACAACTCATAGATTTGAACTTCTAGTAATAGACTACCAAGGGAAAAGAAGGAAGAATGTGGAATAGATATAGTAAAATACTGAAATACATAAACTTGTCCCAAAACCTGGTGGAATTAGTACAAGAGCTTCTAATATAATAAGACTGACAAAATAAAGTACAAAAAGATATACTCATACAAATCATCTTTGACTACAACATAAAGACTGGTCTAGTACATAAGAGGGAGAATAGAAATGCTCCAAACTATAGCATCTCACACAATGTCTCTAAATCATAGCTGCTCCGCAAGACACACACAACAATGGTGAGGACCCTTACTATGATATGCAAGTTGTAGAAGTGTAGTATGAGTACCAATATGTGGTACTCAGTAGGTAACTACTGACTGAGCTTCAAAGATAATGCAACTATAAATATCATGTGAGCAAGAATGAAAACTGCACCCATATATCTAGCAAACTACATAATGAAGCTTAGGAGATAATAAGGATAATTATTCCATTCATATCCAAGGAACTAAGATATTAAGCTAAACGAGCAATAAGGATTAGTTACCCTATTTAAACCACACTCCAAGATCCTAGCACTATACCATATATCACTGGACAATACACGAATAAAGAGCGAAAGAGCGATATGTATAGTAGAATACAAGGCCAAAGAATGGATATACAACATTAGTAAATGAAATAAGGAAGGGATATACAGTAATACCAAAACTAATGCAGATAGATATATAAACATAACAAGGCTAACTCAAGCCTAAAAGCTAAGTAATCACACTAGCATCTCCAGATCTCCAAATTATAATAGGAACTAGTGCTATTCTAATCAGGGCCTCTAATCCATACGTCTAAACATGAGATAATTACTATAAATAAGCAACCATACAGAAATAAATAAGAATATCATGGTCTAAAGTCATAATGCCTTACTATGCAATAATCATTTTAGAATCATACCTTAAATCTCAATACCAATCAAATTATCATCTTGCCATGAACCAATCATGATAACCACAACAATGTAATTGGATAGTCCAGAAAAAAATACCTAATTGGGATTTTCATAAGCCCCTAACCCATAGGCCTAGAAGGTCCAAGCAATACACAACACACTAGAATCCATACTCTTTGCCTAGACCTTTGAAAACCCTCATAAGACTGATAGATATAGGTCCAAACTCGTGATAGGCATTGACATACAAGAATGAATTCAAGGAGAATCCATAATACCATAACAAATCCAAGTAACATAATGTAACCCAGTGTATACACCTTCTCTATCTTGACGATGACATCTTTTATCCTAGAACAATAACTCATGGATAAAGGAATCCCTAGGGTGTTCGAGAGTACCTGTATACACTGACTTGGTTTTGATATAGGATTTTCAATAATCATCAATATCATCATCAATCACTGAACTTTAACAAGAACTCATATCATCAATAAGATTATCAATCCACTCTATCTACTACTACTCTCTCTCTCTCTATATATATATATAAATTTATACAAATAAAATGCACGGGCTAGAACCGTGGCTAAAAGAGTGTAAGTCCATAACTTCATTGCCTAGTGGTAAACTCCAGGGCTAAATTATCAAAAAAGTATAGAAAGCGATGAAATATCTCTCGACTGAGGTAAATAGTAGTAGTGAAGTTGTATACCAAAAAATATCTCGATCAAATCTCGAAAACATCATTTTTTGGCTCAAAGTCCCATATATTATTTACTAAGATGGTATGATTTCCCTTATAATAAAATACATTTTAAAAGTGAAAAGTGGGAAAAAATCCCTTTTTAGGAAAAGTGTAGTAAAACCATATTTTAGTTTTAATCTTACCATTTGCTATCTAAATAATCATTAATGTATCAAATCTATGCATTCATCACTAGTATCTAAACAATAAGATTATAAGCATCAATGAATCTATAAACTACGACCAAGTACTTTACAATAATAAAAAACTTCCTAGAAATCATAACCGTGGCCTTGGGCCCAATAATATATCCTGCATAACCATAAGATGATCATATCCTTAGCCCCTATAAATAATCCAAAATAACCATAATATCATAATTCGAGGATAAACCATATCAATCCATCAATCCAAATAGCAACCTTATACTAGAGGATCATTAGTCTAAACTATGTTTAACCGACTACCATACGAATATATGTCTAAAAAGATGACATAAGTCTTGGCCTAAGGTGGACCAAAGGAGCCCACTTCTAATCCCCAAAATCCATTTTAGATAAGCTCCCAACCTAGGCTAGGCTAAGGTATTTACATCCACTTCTGGATGGTAAATAATCCATGATCAGACCTAAGATAGAAATTACACCTAAAACATAAGCAACTAAGTCTATTCCACCTAAATTATGGTTCCATAATAGCATATACAGTCCAAAAAAGACTAATGATGTTAATCATTCTTCCAATACCTGATTCCCATCCAATATAGATAATAATATCATAATCATACTACAAATTGGCTCTATCTGTAAAGAAGGTAATTAGAATATAGATGTATAATAAGTATTTCAACTTAAGGGTGAAATACCCTTTTAGACCCAAGCACACAAATTTGAATAAGTCACGGTGTTTTACCCATAATCATATCCTAACATACCTATTTAATGTACAACCTATATCAACCACTATCCCAAGAAGAAGAATACATAAAAGCCTATCTTGATGCCAAATCGCAGCCCTTAGATTATCAAAAAATCATCTGTCTTAACTCCACATACTGAAATACAGTTACATTATCAAAGTAGTAATCTCCATATTTATTAGTATTAAATAAAACCCATATTTCTATAATAAGGGGCAGGTCAAATTTCTTATCATCAAAAGGCTCATAGTAACCGCAAACACAATCCATGATCATGCCCATAATGACGTACCTTAAAGGATAAAAAATGTATGCTCAAAAGTTGAACACAAAAAGAGCATAAATCGGCTCTCAAATCAACCCACAAAATTTAGAAATTTAAGACCTAATTTCTAAGAATTTTACAAAGAATTAAAAATTGATGGGAAAATTAATGAGAAATGACCAAGAAGAGTTAGGTTAGCTTACATCAACTTATGTGGATGATTGTAAGACCCCGTATAATTCCAATCTTTACTCAATCCATTAAAGATTAAAAAAAGGTCCAGACTTAGAAACTTCAGCTAAGTGTTTACACATAGAATCTTTTTGGCCTTCATAAGTTGGTAATCATATTTCTCGACCCATACGAACCTAAATATCGATATTTCAGTTGATTCATGATCAGCTATGTCAGTAGGTGTTCCCGAATGAGTTTTGGATTTTTTGGACCGCATTTAGACCACGTTTGGTGTCACAAAATAGTTGACCAATGCGATCGAGGCACGCCGCGTCGCCTATCATGTTGGTTAATATAGTACAGGATTTGCCAGTTAAAATTACTAAGGCTTGGTGTGATCATGGCATAACGCATCGAGTATTGCGTCAATTTCATCGATGTGCTGCATCGACAACTGCATCATTGCCCAGTTTTCAGCTTTTTAAAATCCACATCTAAAGGGGTATTTGGGTCAATTTCCCACCCCAATATAACCCTATAACACGAGATTCAGCCCTATTTTTTCCCAAAATATACTCTTTTCTCTCAATTTCTCTAAATAACAAGTTAGGATTTTTCAATTAAAGATCCAAATTCAAGAGTTTCTCTGCCAATCTTCCTAAAATAAAGAACTAAGGTATGTTAGATGTTGATTCTTGGGTCGCTTCCACCCAAGAAGTTCAAGAATCCTTTTCAAGTTATAAATATTGAATATTTATGATTTTTCATGATTTATGTGAGTTGAAGTTCATGTTTATGTTCTTGTTGAGTAGTGATTCATGTTCTAGATTACAAGTTTCATGATTTATTCCAAGCATGTGATGATTTGTATAATGTTCATGATAAACCCCTTTATGTATCAAGTCTAATGATGTAGCCATGTTAATTAGATGTATTGATTGTTGTATAACCAAAGTATGCTCCCCATATGTTTGATAAAATTCTTATGTGAATAGAGTCATTATAGTGTGTTAGCATGAAATCCCTAATTATGTATAAGTAGATGCATACCTAGAGTTTGTTGAAAGGCCTTAGTGAATGAATTATGATATGTTGCATGCAATCCCATTTACGTGCGTTCCTTAATGAATGAATTATGAGACATTGGAATGCATCCATATACATTTACATGTTTAAGACTTCCAAGTGCTTAAAGAAATGCCTCCTTGATTTATTGTGAATGATAGATTATTGTTATGCTATTCAAGATTTGTCATGCCTTATTTATTTATGGTACCAAGTCCTTGGGATATTTAATACCCGATAATTTAACTGATTATCTGAAGCCAGTGTCAATTTTTAAGATAATCTCAGTCATGCTATGATCAGTAGAACTCAATCAGTTATAGAACTTAGAGAGACTCAGTAATCTCAGTATCAATCTATTCAAGTTCAATATTCTATTTAGACCTTAGTAGTATTCAAGTATTCAGTCTAGAAACTCAGTAGCATTAAGTTAGATAACAAAATTTAGTAGTATTCAACTAGTCAACGGAACTCAGTGAGATTAGTTCAGTTTAGTTAATAAGTACGATCAATAACAGTTCAGTAAAGCCTAGTATAAACTAGGAAATCTGTTCAGTGTATTTCAGTTGGGAGTAGGATTCAGCACTGAGTGAGCCTAAGGATAAAGGCTCACCCGCTAGATAGGACAGAGATTGCTAGAAGCAATCCCTAAGTTCTAGAACTACGTGGTTAGTGCAGGCATGAGATGTCACCCATTAGATAGGACTGACATACTCGGGGATCACCTGCAAGTACAGGACTGATCTCAGGGGTCACCCACTAGATTAGGACTAACTCCAAAGCAGTTGTCTTTACTCGTGGAGTGGTACTGACACCTTTCCTACTGGGGTTACAGTTTAGAACCCTCTAGTTTAGATTTTGGGCATGTCGGTTAGATGACTACCTCCCACAGTCTTAGTTTTAGATTCAGTCTCAATAATAAAACTTTGTGCTGTATCACAGAAGTCAGGCCTGTTAGATATATTCACTCAGCTTAGTAAGGAACTTAGCTAGTTTTATAGAATTTAAAGATCAGCCGCTAGATTGGACTGATCTCAAGTACAATCAAGTATTTTCATCATCTAGAGATTCAGAGATCACCCGCTAGATATATTGATCTCAGGTACAATCAATTAGAATCAGTATCAGTAGATTTAGAGATCATTCACTAGATAGGAATGATCACAGATACAGTCAAACAATATTAGAAAAACTCTAAGATTAATATCTGTAGACTCAGTTATTCAGTATCCTAGTATTAGTAAACTCAAATATTAGTAAATTGGTATTTAGAATTTAGCATCAGTAAACCCAGTTATCAGTAATCCAGTTAGTTGAACTCAGTAATTAGTGTTACTATGATTTTTGTTATAATTTATGCATTCATGCATGTAATTCCTCAATCAGTATACTCATGTTATTCAGTCAGCTATAGTTCATACATATGAGCCTTTACATTTAGCCTTACCTTATCTAGCATACCAGTACCTTCTCATGTACTGACGCATACTTTTCTGTGCTATGGTGTTTTACATCATAGGTTCAGAAGCATAAGCTTCAGAGCACCCTTAGTAGTCCAGATTCATCCAGAAGTAGTAGATAGCAGTGAGCCCTTATCATTCTAGGATGGTTCTTATTTTACTTTATTGCATTAGATTTAGTATTTTTAATAGATGGAATTAGTTGGGGGATTATCCCATTCAACTTCTTATTTAGACAGTTTAGAGTATTTCATACTAGATATTCAGATAGTTGTATTAGTATTCAGTTTCAATTATATTTCAGTTTTTGAACCTTATGGCAAGTTTTCCACTAGTCTTCTATATTTTTATAGTATGTTATGTAGTGCTCTGTTACAAGCATTAGTTAAGGATTAACTTGTGGTACTTCAGGATTATAAGTATCATCTAGCATCTGGGGTACCATACTCGGGGTGTTACAAACTTGGTATCAGAGCCTAAGGTTGAATAGTATCCTAGGAATCTTGAAAGCCATATTTTGTAGAGTCTTGTGCATGGTTGTGTTGTGCACCACATTTATGTACAGGAGTCTATAAGATGTTTTAGGAACAGTTTCCCTTCTATTAATGTTTATGTCGTATAAGTGAGCATGACATTCATTTAAACTTTCAGCCTAATCCATTCTTTCTTTTATTTATAGAATATGCCTCCTCACAGAGCTAATGCTCATAGAAATGATAACCAGCAACGTCATCCCGTAGATCCTGAGAATGATGATGTGTCACATGCAGAGTTTCAGGTAGCTTTTTAGGCACTACCCTAAGCTGTGACAACTAATGTTCAAGGTAACCATTAGGCTGCAGCCCCACCTCAGTAAAATGGGGATTACACCGAAGCCAGGATAAAAAATTCCATGAGAATGAACCTGCCAAAATTCTTTGGTAGGTGAGGACCCACAACTTTATCTTGAGAAGGTGAAGAAAATGACCCAAATTATGCATGCGTCTAAGGAGTAGAGTGTAGAATTGGCATCCCATAGAATGAAGGATGTCGCTCATGAATGGGTAGTGATATGGAAGAAGAGTAGAGGGTAGGATGCATCTTCCATGACTTGACAGATATTTTAGGATGCGTTCTTAGATAAGTTTTTCCCACTTGAGATGAGGGAAGCTAATATAGAAGAGTTCATGAACCTAAGGCAGGGCTCTATGACATTGAAAGAGTATTGCCTTAAGTTTAATCAGTTGTCTAAGTATGTTCCTGGTCAGATGGCTGACCCTAGACCAAGCATGAGTAAGTTTGTGAGTGGTGTTTCTGGGTTGGAAGTTAAGGAGTATAGTACTGCTATGCTTAATAGAGACAAGGATCTTTCTAGATTGATGATGCACGCTCAGCAGATTAAGGCAAACAAATCTAAGGAAAGAAAGAGAGTGAATAAGAAAGACAAAACAGGTAGTTTTAGTTTTTCTTAGCCAGAGTCACAGGGTGGTAACCGTTCTTAGCATAGTCAAAAGTTTTAAATACGAGCTCCATCCTCAGCTAGTGCACCAGTACCAAAGTTCGGGGATGGCAATCTTTATGGGGCGCCAGGCTCCAAAGCCCAGGGTAGTGTGAGAAGTGAGCGTACCTATCCACTTTGTGAAGAATGTGGTAAGAACCACCTAGGTGCATATAGAGCAGGCAGGAAGGTATGTTTTGGTTATGGTAAGCCAGGCCATAGGTTGCGAGAATGTAGAGTTTTGGATCAGAGGGGTAAATATCTGCATCAATAGGACACCACTTCTATTACCACCAGTGGTCGGCGTCAGAATAAATTTTATGCACTCTAGACTCACCATGATCAGGGAAGTTACCCTAACATAGATTCGGGTACGTTATAAGTCCTTTATTTTAGTGTTATGCATTGTTAGATCCTTTGTTCCCATTTTAGCTTAAGTTTTCAGTATTAGTTAGTTAGTAAAGCCAAAAATTCAGTTTAACAGTCAGGCAGTCAGATTCGTATAGGTTGTTTCCCATCTTTCCATTTAGTCATACTATTAGAAATATAAGGAATGAAACTATTCCAAGAAAGAAAGTCTAGTAGTTGCAAGATTATCCCAATTTATGTATCATGCATTAGCTTTAAATCCCAGATGTTCAGTCGTGATCCAGTTCATAAATGCCTGGTGCATCGCCTCAGTTTTCATAGTATCTCAGTAAAGTAAGTGTTCTTAGAGGGACATAGTGTCCCAAGGGGGAGATACACATAATTCCCCGATGCTTACATGTCCTTAAGCCCATTCGATTGTATGTTCAGATTTTCCTTAAAAAGTCAGTATCAGTTGCTATTGCATATTTAGTCATGATTCAAGAGTCAGCTCAGTCAGACATTCGTGCATTAGATATGCATGTTCAGTAGAAGAAGCTTAGCTTATCAGTAATTTCATTCATGCTTTCATGAGAATAGCTCAGTAAAGTATCCATACATCAGATATGCATGTTCAGTATGAAATTTTAGTATATCAGTAGTTCCAATCATATAGTCATGTTTCAGATGTTCATATCCAGTAAGTATGTTCAGTCTATCTGTATTTTTGGTCTTGCTAGTCCCATTCAAGGATGAATGTTCCCAAGGGGGAGCTATTGTAAGACCTCGCAAAGTTCCAAGCTTTACTCAGTCCGTTGAAGCTTAAAAAGAGGTCTTAGACTTAGAATCTTCAGCCAAGTATTTACCCTTAGAATCTTTTTGGCCTTCATAAGCTGGAAATCTTATTTATCGACTCATACAACCCTTAAATATTGATCTTTAAGTTGATTCATGATCAGCTATGTTAGTAGGTGTTCCTGGATGAGTTTCAAATTTTTTAGACCGCATTCAGACCACATTTACTATCCAAAAATAGTGGACCAACGTGATCCAGACACGCCCCATTGCCTATCTCATTGGTTAATATTGTGCAAGATTTGCCAGCCAAAAGTACTGAGACTTGGCGCGATCATGACACGACGCGTTGAGTATCGCATCGATGCCATTGACTCACTGCGTCGACACTGCGTCGGTGCCCAATTTTTAGCTTTTTAAAATCCGCGTCCAGAGGGGTATTTGGGTCAATTTTCCACCCCTACATAACCCTATAACAGTAGATTCAACCCTATTTTTCCCTAAAATACTCTCTTCTCTTAATTTCTCTCAAGAACAAGTTAGGGTTTTCCGATTGAAGATCCAAATTCAAGATTCTCTCTACCAATCTTCCTAAAATCAAGAACTAATGTATGTTAGATGTTGATTCTTGGGTCCCTTCCACCCAAGAAGTTCAAAAACCTTTTTCAAATTATAAAGATTGAATATTTATGATTTTTCATGATTTATATGAGTTGAAGTTCATGTTTATGTTATTTTTGAGCTGTTATTCATGTTCTAGATTACAAGTTTTATGATTTAGTCCTAGCATGTGATGATTTGCATAACATTTATGATAAAACCCTTTCAGTTGTATGTTTATTGATTTATCCATGTTAATTGGATGTATTGATTGTTGTATAACTAAAGTATGCTCCCCATATGTTTGATAAAATGCTTATGTGAAGAAAATAGAGTCATTATAGTGTGTTAGCATGAAATCCCTAATTATGTATAAGTTAATGCATGGAAAGTGTTTGTTGAAAGACCTTAGTGAATGAATTACGATATGTTGCATGCACTCCTATTTACGTGTATTCCTTAATGAATGAATTATGAGACATTGGTATGCATCCCTATACGTTTACATGTTTAAGACTTCCAAGTGCTTGAAGAGATGCCTTCTTGATTTTATTGTGAATGATAGACTATTGTTATGCTATTCAAGATTTGTGATGCCTTATTTATTTATGTTATCAAGTCCTGGGGATATTTAATATCTGATAATTTAGCTGATTGTCTAGAGCCAGTGCCAGTTTTCAAGATTATCTCAGTCTTTCCATGATCAGTAGAACTTAGTTAGTTACAGAACTTAGAGAGACTCAGTAATCTCAGTATCAGTCTATTCTAGTTCAGTATTCAGTTCAGACCTCAGTAGTATTCAAGTATTCAATCCAGAAACTCAGTAAAATTTAGTCAGATAATAGAAATCAGTAGTATTCCGCCATTCAATGATACTCAGTGAGATCATTTCAGTTTAGTTAATCAGTACGATCAGTAATAGTTCAGTCAAGCCTAGTATAAACTAGGAAATCAATTCAATGTCTTTCAGTTAGGAGTAGGATTCAGCATCGAGCGAGCCTAGGGATGGGTGCTCACCCTCTTAATAGGACTTATATCCCTAAAAGCAATCCCTAAGTTCCAGAACTACATACCCAACGTAGCCATGAGATGTCACCCGTTAGATAGGATTAACATACTTGGGGATCACCCACTAGTACAAGACTGATCTCAGGGGTCACCAGCTAGATTAGGACTAACTATATAGCAGTTGTCTTTACCCATTGAACAGTACTGACACCCTTCTATCTAGGTTTACAGATTAGACTCCACTAGTTTAGATTCCGAGTATGTCAGTTAGATGACTACCTCCCATAGTCTCAGTTTTAGATTCAGTTTTAGTAACAGAACTCAGTCTAGTATTATAGGAATCAGGACTGTCAGATATAGTCACTCAGCTCAGTAAGGAACATAGATAGTTCCATAAAATTTAGAGATCACCTACTAGATAGGACTGATCTCAAGTATAATCAATCATTTTCATCATCCAGGGATTCAGAGATCACCCGCTAGATAGGATTGATCTTAGGTACAATCAATCAAAATCAGTATCAGTAGATTCAGCGATCACCTGCTAGATAGGACTGATCTCAGATATAGTCAATCGGTATTAGAAAAACTCTAAGATCAATATCAGTAGACTCAGTTATCCAGTATCCTAGTGTTAATAATCTCAAACATCAGTAAATTAATATTTAGAATTCAACATCAGTAAACCCAGTTATTAGTAATCCAATTAGTTGAACTCAGTATTCAGTGTTACTAAAATTTCAGTTATAGTTTATGTATTCATGATTGTAATTCTTCATTCAGTATACTCATGTTATTCAGTCAACTATAGTTCATGCATATGAGCCTTTCCATTTAGCCTTACCTCCTCTAGCATACCAGTACATTCTTATTTACTGACGCATACTTTCCTGTGCTATGGTGTTTTATACCATAGGTTCAGAAGCACGAGCTCCAGAGCACCCTTAGTAATCCAGATTCAGCCAGCAGCAGTAGATAGTAGTGATCCCTTATTATTCGGGGATGGTTCTTATTTCACTTTATTGCATTAGATTCAGTAGATGAATTTAGTTGGGGATTTTCCCATTCAACTCCTTATTTAGATAGTTTAGAGGCTTTCAGACTAGATATTCAGAAAGTTGTGTTAGTAATCAGTTTCAATTGTATTTCAATTTTTGAACTTTATGGCAAGTTTTCTGCATTTTTATAGTATATTCTGCAGTGTTTAGTTATAGGTATCAATCAAGGGTTAGGTTGTGGTCCTTCGGGATTCTGAGCATTGTGTAGCGTCAGGGGTGCCAGACTTGGGGCATTATAATGATTTCCCACTTTTAGCTCTTAATTTTATGTAAAATTGGTGAAAGAAGTGATACAAAATTAGGTTAGAAGAAGGCATTTAAAGGGTACAGGTGCCACAAAAGTGGACAACAGGCCACTATAATGGTCTGGCAACAGCAATGGGTGCTGCTAAAACAACTCCAATCCACTAAATAGGGCACCGCTATAGCGGCCATGCACCACCAGTAAAGAAATAGGGTTACTAAAGTGGTCCATGGGTGCTAAAAGGCTAAGCTCTAAAGAGACCCAATAGGCACTTAAGCAGAACTATAAGGTGCCATGCACCAGATTTTTACCAAGCCTAAAATAGACATTGACCGCATACTCGAGATTCATTTGAAACCCCGTGCACTCAAACAGACTATGTTACCAAGTAAAATTCAATATTTCAGACTCAATGGAACCATCAAAACTTTCATCCAAAATTGTTTTGACTGAATGTGGGGCCCATACCTATAGTTAAATTTTTCACCTAATCTATCAAATATCCCAAAAAAAGCCTCGGGAGATAAATCAAGGGTCTCCCTAGCCTAAATTTAACTTTCTAGGGCTGATGGTGCAATTAAAATGCTCATTTGAGGTTATCTATTAGGATTTTTCATATGAGACGAAATCCTAAACAACGAATACTTCAAAATGGGGAAATGAGACTAAAAACCAAACAAATTGTCTGATAACCAAGCCGACAGTTTTGAAAAGTCATAAATGACTTGTGCTAGTAGTGTGAAGGCTTGTAATAGAGAATATGCATGCAAATTGAGAAAATAACTTGGATGGTCATTACAATATCCACTACTTATAGGAATTTTGTCTGTGAAAGTCAATGAATAAAAAAATCATGAAATCTCAAAGGGAGATGGTACTAGGCCTGCATGCTCGGAGTACTACTTTGCACATAACCTATAAGAAAAAATGATGCTCCTAAGGATTTCAACCTAGGCATTCCTTTTAAAACTAACTTCCGGACTTTACTCTCAAACAACTAATATTCAACCTAAACACTAGCTGGCCTCCAACTTAAGCAAGAAAGGCGGATGCATGCTAATCTAAACCACGACACAATGATACTACACCAATACTAGAACAATAAAACACACCAAGGAATGGGTCGTGCAATAAACTCCAAATCCAACTATAATATTCTTTTGTCTTTCTAAACCTACTATCCACCCCAAACCAAGCAAAAAGTCAGCTGAGTCCTATCCGTAGAATCTCGCCACATTAAGCTCGAGGAACAAAACTTTATCCACCAAAAATCAATACTTCCAAGCATGGAAATATGCTTATAAGGTGATACCTGGGCACATAAATAGAGATAACCAAGGTTTGCATTCTATGATCATTCTACAATGGGTCTAAATAACCATTAAATCTAGAAACTAGAAGTCCAAAGCAGAACTTCTCACGGCTCAATGATCTGTTGTAGGATGTCCTATCAGACAAGAATGAGCCCGTGGAAAACCCAACTCAAGCATACTACTCCCGCTGAGAAGACCATCTGTGAATTTCAACGAAAACTAAAAACTGAAGTCAAATATATAGGAACTAACACTGTGTCCACGAACAATCAACTGAAAACCTATCAACCATAACTCATCTTAACTGAAAAAGAGTGAATAAGTAATCATGGAGTAGACTTAGACAACCTAAAGATGAAATCCTAACTAAGGTAAATCCAAAAACAAAGGTTGCACCCAAACTCTATAACTTCAAATTCAATTCTCAACACCAAGCCTGAATTGCTCGATCTCAGCTACCCAAACTAATTATAAAGATGGGTGAGCATTCACACTCTAAATCTATCATAACATCTGAATCGCTATTCCAAGGCGTCAAATTTGAAACTAAGCCAATCAACCGGAGCTAAGGACAAATACTCAGATTGATCTTACTACTAAAATCAAACATATCCTTACCGAATCATGTCTAGCCAAAATAAAAACATAGATATAGAAAAAAATTACAAGAAAGGGTAAACCACCAGCTGGAAAAGTAATCAGCCAACTATATATACACTAGAGGGCACAAAGCGCAGTTGCAAAATAAGAATCCCGAGGAAGGATAAATCATAGGATAAAAACTCAAGCAACCAACTCTATATCCACTAGAAGGCACAAACCACCAAAGCATAGTAAAAGATGCACCAAGGCTGCAAACTGCACTAGAGGTAACCAAAACTCTCACAACTTGGAGAAAGACATCTTTAGGTGGGAACTTGAAAATCAAATACTCCATCTTTACAAAGAATACCCATAGGCACATATCACAAAAGAGATGCACTCAACCAAGTCCTATTAGGTCAAATGAATTTTTGAAATGAGGATTTCCTGAATCCACCCACATAGGATAACCCTAACCCAATCAACCTATGAATCACATTGCCTAAGAAGAAAGCACCAAATTTAGACACTAAAGCCAAGGTTAAGACCACTGTCGAAAAATAAATCAAACAACTAAAGATAATGAATTTCCAATTTTCCACCTAAGGAGCATTCACAGGAAATATCACATGTCTTCAACACTCTAACTCCACTTAGATAAGATCACATCATGGAAAGAACATAGTATCCAACTCCACACTAATACTAAGAGCAAACCATCATCTGAAGATCAACCTAACAAACATGAAAGGAAAATTCAAGAATTTTAGACATCAACATCAAAACCATTATCGAATGATGAACTAGCGAAATTGAAAAAGGCACCCCAAACTGGTCAACTGATGAAATAGTTTAACAAAGAGAGGGATAGCTAAAGCTAAAACCTTATAACCAATATGGGAGCATAACCAAATAATAGAAGGTCAACTTAACTTTAGTAGCATGATCCACTCCATAACTAATCTATCATACTTTGAGAAAACAGGAAAATAACAAACCTTACTGCACTTCAGAAGAGAACTCATCTAACCAAACTAGCTTCTTAAGAAAATGAGTAAGAATAAAGAAATTCTAAGTAGATACTAAAAGTCTAGACATTTACCAAACAAGTATCAATCAACATTAAACAATGACAATAATAGCAACAATTATATAACATCAACATATAGCAATAGACAGTACAAAAATAAAATCAATATAAGTACCACTATAAGGTCATAAGAATACTAATATATTAATGTTAATGGGACTCAAACACAAATGCTATACCCATAAGGGAAAAATATCAATATTAACACACTCTATCCACTACTAAAAGAAATAACCTACGGGGGTAGCTATCTAATCATGAACTCTATGTCAGGGCACACAATATTTGATATAAACCTACCAAGGCATAAAATTCATTGATAGGTATGAGAAATCGAATACATGCTAAGAAGAAAGTAACGGTAGGAAATAAGAGCGCGACTATCATGGAAAAATCAAAAGTCACATGCATGATAAGTCTAAGGGAGAACAAAAGTAAATGAGTCCAAACTCAAATTTCATAGAAGTTCATTCTTAAGCTAACTATGCAAATAACATTTCCTATTGATTTGTCCCTTGGATTGGACTGACTAACTGAATCCACAACTGAGGCGCTAAGTGCACTGACTCTAATAGATGGTCCCACAACACTATAAAATTGATCTGAATGAGCTGAATGACCAATAATCCTATGTCACAAGAACTTTCTAGACTAGTGATCGATCTCTCGATAGTCATAGCAAACTCCTAAAGCTCTAACCTGGTGAGAAACACACGTTGACACCAACTGGCTGACCAACTCACATTGAAGGAATCTATCATAAAATGAACACACTCACCATAATCATAACACATGTTAGGAACTCTAAGCTAGAGAGTAATACATGTTAACTTTTCTGGAATAACCAATTCAGATCTGAGGCAATCTCAGACCAATGTCCAATCTCAGCACTGCTAAAACAAACTCCTAAAATACTTTAATATACTATCCTTCTGATCTAGAATAGCCGACATTGCCTAAAAACCCATATTGAAAACTCCACAAGTTTCGATGAGAACTCTGCCCATTGTGATCACTAAGACTAATCATAAAGCTTCCCATAGTTTGAAACACTACCTTTATAGAACTGATAGGCTAAAAGTGAAGCTGACCCATGTGGGGAGGATCTTTACTCCCAAATAGAATGCCAATAGCATTGTACTAATGATATTTTCTCTTACCCCCACCTTCATAAGTTTTAATACATTTTTTCTCTATGGCCCTCGCATGATCAACAACCCAAGAGCGGGAAGACCTAGCTGCTAATAATGCTTCAATGCCAAATGGAGTTGTAATGCTAATACTCTATTAAATCCATGCACCATATCATGCTCTGAAGGATATAGCATTTGAATATGCCTAGCCCATTCAAGAAACTCAATCTCATTCTACAAAATTGACAAAGAACCCTACTGAACTTTAATAAATCTAACTTTGGCCTGAGAATTACTTGATGAACCAAATCTCATCCCTGGTAAAAAGGATCAAATTTCCAACTAAATTTTAAAGGGAAGAAGCAGTCGCAAACTCTACCGAAGACTAGACTAGCTATAAATCCTCTAACTATTCTGGAGATCTTAGATGTCCATCCCTGACTCCCTAGTTTGAAACTACACCAAACCTATGGAAGTAAATGTCAAAAACTAATAAGTGTTTATCGTTAACCCCGCATTGTCCATCTAGGACTTTGTCGACCTAATTTTTTAAGTTTTGATAGCGCCTATTGTAACCCACTAATAGGCAAGCCTAACCAATAGTACAAAATGGCTAGTAATGGACTACTCGATAATATAAAGAAATGAATGTGGAATAAATTAAACAAAGATCAATTACATTAGTGAATCCCAAAACCTAATGGTATCAGTACAAGAGTTTCTAATATAATAAAAGTAGAATAGTGAAATATCAACAGAATTACACTAATACAACTTTTTTTCAAATACAATATAGATACTAGTTAAATATATAATAGGGGTGTAAGTAATACACCAATCTTCAGGAGGTCACTCTTAGTCTCCGAACCATGGCTGCTTTGCATGTCACACACATTAATGGCAATAACCCGTACTATAATCTACAGGTTGCAATCGTGTATTATGAGTATCAAATGAATGGTATTCTGTAGGCAACTGTCATTTGAGCTCCAAAGATAAAGTAGTTATATACAACATATAAACAAAATAGAAACTAAATCCAAGAGTTCATAAATCACATAACAGGTCAGTGAGGCAATAATGATAGCAGATTCTATTAATGTCCAAGATACTAACATAATCAGGCTAAGAAAGTATCAAGGATGAACTATCCTATTTATGTCCAATTTCATAAATCTTAATACTATATCATATATCCCAAGCTAATATGTGAATAAAGGGCAAAAGAAAGGTAGATAAAAATATACAAGGAATGAATATTCAATATGAACAAATGAAGGAGGGACATACAATAGTAACATAACAATGTATAGCTATGTATATATATGTATAGTTATGAGGTCAAGTCAAAGCATAACCTAAATTATCATGTCCTCATTTTAGGACATTATTATAATTATCTCAAGATTTACTACTCTCAAAATTAGGGCTTCTAACCCATATGGCTAGACATGAATTAATTATGTATAATAATGCAATCGTAAGATAAAAGAGGGCAGGAACATTCCTCAAATATCGATACTGAATCAATGACCAATCTTTCATAAGCTAGCCATAATACTAATCATAACAATGATAATAACAATATCAATAACAACGCGAGTAACTGGCTGTTTTTGACATCTAAACACCTAGCTGAGGCTATCCATACAACCACCGCCCTAGGCTTAGAAGGTTGAATAAGCATACAACAACACAAGGAATATTCATCACCCCTATCCATGTAATCACCTAGACATAGATGCATACTGATGAGAGCTGATGCATATGCAATAATAAATGCAAGGTACACAATCAATATCTAAATCTCATTATCGTAGCCATCATCATCATTTTAAATCAACCTCAGGCCTTGTCAGGTATCAACATATTATCATAATATCCTTCGAACTCAAATCAGGTATATATATCATCACAATAGTATTCTCTGGACTCAAACTGAGTATATAAATATATCATCACTATAGTATCCTTCAGACTCGAATCGGGTATATATATCATCCTGATAACTAGTACATATTTATAGATATATAATAGATGCACCAACTCAAGCCGTAGATAAAAGAGTATAATTTCATAAGTCTATTTCCCAAAATAATATTTGGGACTAAATCAATGTAAAAGTATAGAAAGGGTCAAATATCACGAACACGGTAAACAATAGTACCAAGTCATGGACTGGAATTTATCTCGGTCAAATCTTTACAACAATATTTTTAACCTATTTTATACATATAAATATTCCATTTAGTTAGGAAATTATTATAGTAAAGAAATCCATTGTTAAGGTGTAAAATGGGTTTTATCCCTTATTTAGGGAAACAATGATAAGGTGTATTTCAGCTAGGATCATATCAATATTAATACAATAATCATGAATGTACCGAATCTATGCATTCCATCACCAATATTTAGTTAATTAAATCATAAGCAACACAAACATATATGCGTCTATATTCAACAACCGTATTCTTTACAAGGATAAATACTTTTCGAATATCCAACCAATATCATAACACAACCCTCAGAACAATAATATGTCTGGAATAACCATGACATCATAATCATGGTGTTAGGCCCATAATTATATATGAAAGTCATATCGATAATCATATTGATATGCCATAGCATGTCTATAATCATCTCACATATAGGAGGCATCTCTCATCTAGGAAGCATAATATGAATAAACATATCATCTATATTAAAAATCTCATATCTATATGTCATACATCATGATCTAGAGGAAAATCATCTTCATAAGCCTAATAATCATAACTAAGAGGAAATCATCTTTATAAACTAAATATCATAACAAGGAGAAAAAAATATATCCATTAGCCAAATATCATAACTAAGAGGAAAATGCTTCTCTATGGTCAAAATAGCATAATTAAGAGGAAACTTTGAATGACCCTGTAGGTTATTTTCCATATTTATGCTTATTTCTGCTATTTGGGCTTTTCCATAGCTGCCTCAAGTCCATTATGACTTGTTGGAATCAATGATTTAGCTGGTGGTAAATTTTTTTGGTTTTTAGTGTTGACACCTAATTTTTTTCCTAAACGACTAAATTTAATTATGGGTTTCTTTAATTTTAAATAAAAGTGAAATATTTATTTCATCTGGACAAATACGCTCTAAAATACTTATGTAGGTTAACTTTGTCATTTAAGTGATGATTATACATTTTTTGTATTCACATATATGAGATTGTATAGATTTTGTTACTTGAATGAATATTTTTATCAAAGTTTGAGTTTTTATGGAGATAAGCTTAAAAATTAATTCGAACAGATAAAATCTTGATTCAAATATGATTTACTCTAAAAGATAATTTATTTGGATGAATATATTCTTGATTTTGTTAAATCAAGAAGCTCGGGATTAAAGAAAGTATTAATTTATATCAAATTTCAATTTAATTTAGCCAATTTATTAGATTTGGCCATAATTGAAATCAAATTGGCCATAATTGCAATCCACCAATTAATTTTTTTAATTTGGTAAAAATTAAATAAATTTGGATAAATTTTAAATCCCAATTGGAGTTGTATTTTAAATAACCAAAAAATTCCCAAAAACTCTCATAACTTCTACCCAATTTTCACCAAAAATAATTTCAAATTTGAAATTAAAAATTTTGTACTAGATTGTACAATTCCTTCTCAAAGTCTTTTTTTTCCAATTTTGAAATTCAAAAATTGTACTACATTGTACAATTTTTCTCACCTTATCTTCCACCTCATCTTATCTACAATTTTAAAATTTCAAAAATACACATAAATTCTTTCTCCCACTTTGGTTGATAAAAAGAATTGAATTCATATTCTGTCCTATAAATACTTTTCTCCCACATTGATGGATGAAAAAAATTCTCATCCTTTCTTATAAACATTACAATTATTTTGGTAGAAAGAGAAGTCTCAAGGGTGGAAAAAAAGGTTTGAGCAAAGAAGTTTTTTTTAGTAAAAATTTTTCTTTTTCGTGAAATTTGCGGGCTAATTGAAGTTCTTTAGTTGAAAGCTTTCCGGTGGTGATCAAAACTTAGAAGAAAACTTATAGTTTCGTTTTGCTACCCTAAAAAGGTTAAATACACCTTTCTCCCTTTTTAGTTTTATTATTATTTTTTGCATTTTTCTTTCTCCGTATGTAACGCCCTAAGATCCCATCTCGAGACGCCACACGGTGCTTATGACCCCAAAGGACCACAAGCTAACCCTTTACTAATTTCTATAACTGTACATTGCATAATATCAGAAATAAATGTGGAAACTAACCATAAGGTTCAACACATCTATGAATACTCATAATACTAAAAACTAAATACTTATACATCCGTCTGAAAAGCCTCTAAACTATTTGAACTATGAAGTTGATGGGACATGTCCCTAACTAACTTCATCAACTGAAAATAAACAAAGTCTGAAACAATAATAGTAAATTGAGATTCCTCCTCAAAAGAAGAGGACTTACTACTACTGCTGCTGACTGGGTGTCAATACCATGCCAAGGGTAAAGACCTCTCTGGTCAAGCCTCTCTGACGGGATGACCCTCACAGGAAGTCGACCTGAGGCAATATAATAGATGGTGACAGCCTCTACTGACGGGAGCTTTCTGCATCCTGCACTGGCTACGCAATTCTAGAGTTCAAGGAATGCTCCAAAAGACTCAGCCTCTCTGACGGGAGAGCCACCATCCCTTCTCTCGCTCGGTGCTAGCTTTTACTCCCAACTGCAAGACTCTGAACTGAAATCTTAACTGAACACAACTGAAATAAATCTGATACTAATAATGTTTCTCAAAAGATTTGACTAAGTTATGCTGAGATTACTTGGTTTCGTATCAGACAAAAAAGGTATCAAATCATGTATTTGACTGACGTTACAGAGTTTGAATAGATTACTCGAATTGCTTTTGAGATTAGAATTGAATCACTTGAATACTATTAGATCTGAGCTGATTACAGGACTGAGGCTAGATTACTAGAGATACAGAGATTACAGAGATAACTGAGATTACTGAGCTTTCTTAAGTTATGCACTTGTCTGAGGATACTGAGTTCTGAGAATTATGGCTCAACTGGAATTATTGAGAAACTAACATGGGCTCTAGATAACAACTCTATTGTCGGGTATAAATACCACCAAGACTCAATGACATAAAAGTAAAGTGTAATCATTCATTATCACAATTATTCATTCATTCATCATCACAATCATTAAAGCATCTTCCCAATCATTAACACATCTCTTCATGTAATTAGGAATCACAAACGTCTATTCATCATCATAGTTACCAAGGGGTCACTTTTAGTATCTCAGAAACATAATCATATAATAATGTAGGGGAAACATGCTACTAGATCATACACCATTCAACAAGGTTTTACCTTAGCTATTTCATACCCATATCAGTTTTGACAATTCGTTTAGATATCACATAGCTTGGGGAAACTTCTTACTATCATGTCACAACTTACTTGCTAACTACTTGACATGTATTAAAAACTTAGCATATATCAAAGAGCACATAATCGGGTCTATCACAAACTTCACATGAATTCCACATACTAGGGTCAAAGCTCATAAATTTTGTAGGAAAACATAAATCAAAACTCAATAACACATTAAATATTAATCTCAACTCATTCAATTCATTAAGAACTCATAAACTTAAAAATCTTTAAGTTTTAAAAAGGGTTCTTGAGCTTCTTGGATGAAAGGGACCCAAGAATCAACATCTACATACCTTAATCTTTGAAATTGGATGAATTCTAATTCTCTAGACTCTATCCGCACTTGTAATAAATGATTCTCGAAGCCCACACTATGAGAAACTTGATTCTTGAAGAAATCTTGAAGATTTATGGATGAATTTTTAGAATGTTAGGGTTCTTGAATAAAACCCTATATATTCTATCTTTAGAGAATTGGAAGAGAAATGGAGAAATTACAGTTTGAATGAGGGTTCTTATCTTTATAAAGGCTTCCAAAAGGTGGGAAATGATGAAAATATCTTTTAAAAAAGTCTCTATATTGCTAAAAAAAAAGGCTAATGACATTTGTGACATGCCGTCACAAAATGTCTTCATAAAAGGGTGGATTTTATGACTTTCTGCCTAATTGTGATAAACTTTTGTGATAAGCCGTCAAAACTGTGATGGGCCATCACAAAATATCATCACATATTTTCCAGACTGACTTGCTGGAGTAAAATGGGAATAACTTTTTTCTTCGATGCTAATTTTTAATAAAATTTGTATCGTTGGAAAGATAATTCAAATATATTTCATTTGATATATAGTAGGTCCTCTAATTCGATATTTACAATGAGTTATGGTCGATTGAAGTTGACCCAAATTTTAGCGTTCACTAAAATTGAACGATAGGAAAGCTTTCAACTCGTCCATGAGTTAGGGGACCTATATGATCTTAATTCATGCTCAAATAGATTCCCACACGATTCAAAGTATTTCATACTTGGGAGGATATTTCTGAAATATTTTGATTCAGATTTATTCTTTACCAAATACACTCTAAGGCTCAGAATGGAAGGGGATTTTGCGAGGCATTACCTTATCTCCCCCTAGAGAACATTTGTCCTCGAATGTCGGTTGATAGACTGAGAATACAGATCAACAAAACTTACTCAAGAAATGGAAACGTCTCAGATAAGGACTACGCAACTGGAACAACTGACATATAGAGTTCTCACACTGGGCATGCATATCTGATGCATGGAATACTCGACTGAACACACGCTGACAAGATGATTTCTTTCTACTAAATGCACATATCTAGAGCATGAATGTATGGCTAAGCCAACTTTTGAAAGCACGACTTGATAATGCAACAATGTCTGATGCTAACTTTATAAAGAAAATCTGAACATGCATCAGGATAAATCTAATGGCATGCAACATCATATACTATGGGGTATCTCCCCTTTAGGACTCTATGTCCCTCTAAACCTATTTTGCTGAAATACTGGAGTGGTGTGCGGGGCACCTACAGACTGGGTCATAATTGATCGATTAATATCTGAAACTAATGCATGACTCATGCCAACACAGAAGCTCAAAATAGGAGCAAAGGATCTAAAACTGCATATCACACAGATGAAGGGCTCATAACATACCTGGGTCTATCTTAGGGAATCGTTCTCGATCAAGGCGAGACTGAAACGTATAAAGTTTACCCCTTTGAGTCAGCACTCTACATTTTTGCCTTCTATGCTTGGCTCACCACACCCAAAACATACATCTCTACCGGCTTTACACATACCTTGGTGAAACCTAACACACTCTCCACAACATGGATGGGTACGAACACCACTGGCACTAATCTGGGTTCGGAGCTTGGCGCTCCCTCAGATCTGACACCCCCAAACACAGGTGCGGGTACACTAGTTGAAGATAGAGCTGGAACTAAAAATCTCCAACCACACTGAGAACTAATACCACCTTGAGACCCTGACTATGAGAAATCACAACTATCTATCTTGGCTCTTTTACTTACTCTCTCTTTTTCTTTCATTTTATCTACCTCAATTTGTTGTGCATGCATCATTAGCCTAGAAAGATGCATATCTCCATTGAGCATGGCAGCTCTACACTCTTTCAACACATCACTTAATACCCCAGTCAAAAACTTACTCATACTCGCTCTAGGGTCAGCTTTCAAGTCGAGAGCATACTTAGCTAATTGGCTAAACTTAAGACAATACTCTTTCACTGTCATGGAACCTTGCCTTAGGTTCATGAACTCTTCTACCTTAGCTTCTCTCATCTATAGAGGGAAAAAACTATCTAGAAAGGCACTCTGAAACTTTAGCCAAGTCACGGGAGCTGCATTTTCGCCTCTACTCTTCTCCCACATCACTACCCAATCATGAGCAATATCTTTCAACCTATAAAAGGATATCTCAATAATATCGTCCTAAAAAATATGCATAATTTGGGTGATCTTCTTTACCTCCTCTAGAAATAACTGCGGGTCCTCACCTACTACTGACCCAAAGAATTTGGGCTGGTTTATTTTCATAAAGCTTCTAATCCTGGCCGCGGCAGAATTCCCATCTTGCTGAGGTAGGACTGCAACCTGACGGTTTCCATAAATATTAGTCACCGCCTAGGCTAGTGCCTGGAAAGCTGCCCAAAACTCTACTTGTGATATACTTTTATTTTTAGGATCTATTAGCTGAGGGGGCTGATCATCGACCCCACAGACAAAATCTTTATGAGTAGGCATACTCAATAATTGGAAGAACAAAGTGGATTAGACTGAGGATCAACTTGAGCTCATGCTCACTCGCATGAAATAATCATTGAAAGAAGAGGAACTACTCCTAAGAACATCTTGTAGCCTTTTGAACATAAATGTCTCACGCTACACACCCATGCACAAGACTCTACTAGATATGGCTTTTCAGACTCTCTATGATACACTTGAACCTTAGGCTCTGATACCAAGTTTGTAACGCCCCGAGATCATATCCCGAGATGCGACACGGTGTTTATGATCCCAAAGGACTACAACCTAACCCTATACTAATTTTTGTACCTGTATACTACATAATATTGGAAATAAATGCAGAAACTAGCCATAAGGTTCAACACATCTATGAATACTCATAATACAAAAAATTCAATACTAATAAATTCATCTGAAAAGCCTCTAAACTTTCTAGACTGTGGAGTTGATGGGACATGTCCCCAACTAACACTGTCAACTAAAAAAAAATTATGAAATAATAATAGTAAACTGAGATTCATCCTCAAAAGAAGGAAACTCACTGCTACTGCTGACAGGGAATGAACTACTGAGGATACTTTGGATCCTGTGCCTCTGAACCTATGGTTTCAAATAAAACACCATATCAAAAATACGTCAGTACAAAAATATATTGAGTCTGTAGATTAGGTAGGCTAATACAAGGGCTCATCCATGCACAATATCTAAACAGAATAATCATAAAGATGCCGCATGAGAACACATACATGAATGCACAGACCATGAACTCAATCATCACAAATCTAGCTAGTGAAACTCGGATACCACTTTACTGCAGATTGAACTCACTACTAACACTGAGATACTGAATCACTAACTTATTTGATACTGATAACTGAGGATCTGGATGTACTTACATTAAGGATTAAATTCTGAGCTTACTACTTTCGACTGACATAATTAGAGATCAGTTTTTTCTAACAGATTATTTCGGAAGTGATTAGCAATGATAAGAAGTATATCATGTATGAATCTGACAACAAGAATACTCAATAAAATTTGAGATGGAGATCAAGCCTTTCTAATGGGAGATCTCTAGATATGATAATAAGCATCTGCATATGAGACGAAGCCTGTCTGATGGGATGGTCCATGAATCAATGTATATATATGAGTTCCTCACTAAGATATATGACTATACCACACAGTCCTAATTTTTAAAGATTGCTACTGAAACTGCAACTGTGGGAAGTAGTTACTTAACCGACATTCCCAAACCTAACATAGGTGGGGTCCAACCTATGACTCCAGCTACAAGAGTGTCAATACTGTGCCACAAGTAAAGACATCTCTACTTAAGCCTCTCTGATGGGATAACCCTCGCAGGAAGTTGACCTGAGGTAATATAATAGTCAAATCGCTTTGATGGTGACAACCTTTACTAATGGGAGAATCCTATATACTATGCTGGCTACACAGTTCTAGAGTTCAGGGATTGCTCCTAATGACTTGGTCTTTTTGACGGGATAGCCGCCATCCCTTCCCTCACACGATGCTAGCTTCTACTCCCAATTGAAAGACTCTAAACTAAAATCTTAACTAAACACAACTGAAATGAATCTAATACTAATCATGTTTCTCAAAATATATGACTGAGTTACGCTAAGATTACTTGGTTCTATATTAGACGGAAAAGGTATTGAATAATATATCGGACTGCTGATGCAGAGTTTAAATAGATTACTCGAATCAATTTTGAGATTAGAATTAAATCACTTGAATACTATTAGATCTGAGCTGATTACAAGAATGAGGCTAGAGTACTACCGTTATAGAGATTATAGAGATAATTGAGATTACTGAGCTTTCTTAAGTTCTGCACTTGTCTAAGGATACAGAGTTCTGAGAATTATGGCTCAACTGGAGTTATCAAGAAACTGACACGGGCTCTAGATAACAGCTCTATTATTGGGCATAAATACCCCCAGGACTCGATGAAATAAAAGTAAAGAATAATCACTCATTATCGCAATTATTCATTAATTCATCATCACAATCATTAAAGCATCTTCCCAATCATTAACATATCTCTTCAAGTAATTAGGAATTACAAACGTCTATTTACTATCACAGTCGCCAATGGGTCACTTTAAGCATCTCAGAAACATAATCATATAATTATGTAGGGGAAACATGCTACTAGATCATACTCCATTAAACAAGGTTTTACCTCAGCTATTTTATACCTATATCAGTCTTGACATGTGTTTAGATATCACATATCTTGGAGAAACTTCTTACTATCATGTCACAACTTACTTGCTAACCACTTGAAATTTATTAAAAACTTAGCTTATATCAAAGAGCATATAATCGGAGAATTTACAACCATCATATCTCGACTTATTCACTAGGGTCAATCAACAACCACTTAAAATGACCGATTTTACACCTACATGGGGATTTCATGCTATTTGGCACATTTCACTCACTAAGGCATATTATGAAACACTAGGGACGCATAGACTAGCTCATAATTTTGGAGTTTCACATTCAACATACTATAAGGGCTCTTATGCTTCACCTAAGCTCTTTATCAAACCTATGGGGAATATGCTTCACTTATTCAACCATTTCTACACTCAAAATCCATGAACACATCACATGGAAAAACAACTTCAAGAGGGTCTATCACAAACATCACATGAATTCCACATACTAGGGTAAAAACTTAAATATTTTGTAGGCAAATATAAATCAAAACACAACAACACATTAAACATTAATCTCAACTCATACAAATCATTAATAACTCATAAACATAAAAATATTTTAGTTTTAAAAAGGGTTCTTGAGCTTCTTGGACGAAGGGGACCCACGAATCAACATCTACATACCTTAATCATTAAAATTGGATAAATTCTAATGCTTGAGACTCTATTTTCACTTGTAATAAATGATTCTCAAATCCCACACTATGAGGAATTTGATTCTTGAAGAAATCTTAAAGATTTATAGATGAATTTTTGGAAGTTTAGGGTTCTTGAATGAAACCCTAGATATTCTCTCTTTAGAGAATTGGAAGAGAAATGGAGAAATTAGGGTTTGAATGAGGGTTCTAATATTTAAAAAGGCTTTCAAAAGGTGGGAAATGACCAAAATACCCTTGCAAAAATGTCTCTAAATTGCTGAAAAAATAGCTGATGACATTTGTGACAGGCCGTCAAACCTGTGACAGGACGTCACAAAATGTCATCACAAAAGGGTGGATTTTATGACTTTCTGCCTAATTGTGATGACCTTTTGTGACAAGCCATCAGAACTATGATGGGCCATCACAAAATACTGGAGTAAAATGAGCATAACTCTTTGCTTCGATATTGGTTTTTGATGAAATTAGTATCGTTGGAAAGATAATTCAAAGAGATTTTATTTGATATATAGTAAGTCCTCTAATTTGATATATACAAGGATTTATGAGTGATTGAATTTGATCCAAATTTTGACGGTCACTAAAACTTGAACGATAGGAAAGCTTTCAACTTGTCCATGAGTTAGGGGACCTATATGATCTTAATTCATGCTCAAATAGATTCCCATATGATTCAAAGTATTTCATGGTTGGGAGTATATTTCTGAAATATTTTGACTCAGATTTTCGCTTTACCAAATACACTCTAAGGCTCATACTGAAAGAGGATTTTGCGGGGCATTACACCATAGTTCATAGTTGTAAATTTTTAGTTTCACTATTCTCTTCTTCTTCGTAGTTCATTGTTGTAAATTTATTTGCTGGGATTGTTTTATGTAGATGACCTTGAAGGCCATAGGATGTTATTGTATCGATATTAGGGCTATTTGCATATTCATGTTATAAAAATGAGCTAAGAATTTTTGAACATATTTTTTGAATTTATTCTTTGATTATTATGGATAAAGTTTTGATCTTTGCTTAAAATATGTACCCATGCTTTATTTAAATTCATTGTTGGCGTATATTTTTGGTTTTAGCATGTAAAGTTGTTTCCTTTATGTTGAAAAAAATAGTTAATATTGATTGTTTTGCCTTTTGGGTTTATTCTTTGATAATTATAGGTAAAGTTTTTATTTTTGCTTAATATATGTACTCATTCTTTATTTAAAATTCATTGTTGATGGATATGTTTATTTTTATCATGTAAAGTTGTTTCTATTATGTTGAAAAGAATAGTTAATATTGATTATTTAACCTTTTGTCTTTATTCTTGGATTATTATGGATAAAGTTTTGATCTTTGCTTAAAATACATGCTCATGCTTTGTTTAAATTCGTTATTGGTGGATATTTTTGATTTTAGTATGTAAAGTTGTTTCCTTTATGTCAAAAAGGAATGGTTACTATTGTTAAGGGTCTGTGAATATTTTTCTCAATTTGAAATAGTGAGTTACTCAGTTTCATGATCAAAATTATCTTTGATTTTATCTTGTTTAGATTGAAAAGTTGTTAGGGTTTTAGGTTTTGTTGAAATGGTGTAGAACGAAAATTGGTGTTGTCATAATTGATCACTTTCTCTTAGAATTAATCTTTCACTATTTCTCCTATCTTGTCTTCGAATACCATTTCTCAAATAAACTTAATATATGTTGTTTGTGTTACTTTTCTTATTGGTTTATTTCTTAAAGTGTTTACACATACCATTGTTGTTATTCACATGCTATAGTGATTTGTTTTTTTTACCAAGTAATAGATATGAGCAAATATGTATTAATCTATTTGTCAAAATGTTAAGCAACTATGCTTGTGGATTCATGTCTTCTTTTCAAGGGCTAGTAAATTATATTGTGCTAGATTTAATTTTTTTTAAGATTGTTTAGGAGATGGGTTAATTTTCTTTTTGTTGGATACATTGGTTTGCTTTAATATCAGAGCTTACTATTTCTTTATGCTAGAGAATGCTACTTTTTCATCTCATCATTTATCTATTAAGTGTAGAATTTTCGAACACATATTAATTCATTTTCTTTTATCTTTTCCTTTGCATGAATTTATTTTTGAGTCAAAAGGGACTTCTTTCCTCTCACATTTTGTCATGGACCAATGAGGCCCATCTCTCCAAGTTAAGCCCGAAGTTTTAAACCCAAAGTCGATTATAGAGCGTGCGGGTGTAAGAAGATAAAAAAAGAAAGAAAATGGGTGAAAACCCATTAATGAGGTTACTAAGAGTTTTGAAAAGTCTCGATTTTTATTATTACTTTATTTTTATTTATTAATTTAGTCATTTATTTATTCATTCATTTGGGACTCGAAGCCAAATTTGTAATTTAATAAAGGTGAAGCGGATTGTAGGCCTCAAAGGTCCGAAAACTAGCTTAGGATAGGTTATGGCCCATAAGCCCAAGTATTTAGATTAAGATAGGTAGACATGGGTCAAAAGCCCAAATTAGCATAGGACTGGTTTTATGATTTGGGCCTAATGGCCTAAGTCTTTTAATCTCCTCTTTTCCCCTTTATATGCTAATTGTTCTTAGTTTTCTTAGTATTAGTTGAAATCCCCGCTAAGTCATCAGAATTTATTACATCGTTATGATCTCTAACACTTTCTCTAATTTATTAGAAAAAGATCGAGAAAAATGATTAAGATATAGGGATATCACTCAAAACACTAGCTCTAAATCACCATGAGTTAAACGACTTTATCTTCTGTTGCACTCTTAACTTATTTGTAATAAATTATTAGTAATGAGTGTTGTTTGAATCATGCAGATGACATTATGCAAGACTGCCCTGGATTGTCACCCTATTCCAGGTGATGTACCTTATTATATTTGAGTCATCCACCCTTTCATAAGGACATAACTGATTGTCACCCTATCTTATTATATTCGTTCATTGACCAATTCAAGAGAACATACCAAATCATTGTGTTATTCAAGGTGACATATCTTATTATATTTGGGACATCACCCTTTTAAAAGGACATATCTTATTATATTTGGATTTTGCATAATTTAGAGGGTGCATCAGATCATGTCTTTTTTAAGGCAATTTTTTATTATGTTATGGATTGTCACCTTCTACAGCGCTGCATGTTATTATGTATGGACCATCACCTCTTTAAGTGTGATATGTAATTATGTTTGGATTGTCAACTCCTTCAAAGTGACATAGTATTATGTTATGGAACGTAACCTCTTTAAGTGTGATATGTTATTGTGTTATGGATTGTCACCTCCTTCAGAGTCACATGTTATTATGTTATGGATTGTCACCTTCCGTAGAGTGACATATTGCTATGTTATGGAACATCGCCTTCTTCAGAGTGACATGCTATTATATAAACTGTTACCTTATTCATCGTTACATATTATCATGTTAGGGAATGCTACCTCATCCAAATTAACATATTATTATGTTATGAACTATCATCTCTCTCTGAGTGACATGTTATCGTGTTATGGATCAACACCTCCTTCAAAGTGACATGTTATTATGTTATTAGACTATTACTCTCTTTAGAGTGACACGTTATTACATGGATTAGAACCTCCTTCAATATAATATGTTATTACATTATGAATTTTCATCTCCCTCAGTGTGGCAAACTAAAGCAAGGTATGCAAGATTGCCCTCATATTACATTTGATACTAATAAGTTTAGTGCAGGTGATTAATTGACAGGTTGGACCATCACTACATTCAAGGTGGCATATTACATTTAAATTGGGTCGTCCGCCCTTCAATGAGAAACATTGGGCCGTTAATTCATTAAAAGTGGCATATTACATTTAAATTGGGTTGTCCTTCCTTCAATGAGACACGTTGGAGTGTCACTCTATTCAAAGTAGCATGTTACATTTAAATTGGGTTGTCTGCCTTGAAATGAGGAAGGTTGGACCGTCACTACGTTAAAATCGACATATTATATTTAAATTGGGTCGTCTGCTCTTCAATGAGGCACATTCGACCATCACTCTATTCAAAGTGGCATGTTACATTTAAATTGGGTCGTCCACCCTTCAATGAGATACGTTGGACCGTCAATCTATTCAAAGTAATATGTTATATTAAAATTGGGTCATCCACTCTTCAATGAGATGCGTTGCACCATCACTCTATTCAAAGTGGCATATTACATTGAAATTGGGTCGTCCACCCTTCAATGAGGTACGTTGGACCATCAGTCTGCTCAAAGTGACATGTTACATTAAAATTGGGACGTTCGACCTTCAATGAGACACGTTGGACCATCACTCCATTTAAAGTCGCATGCTAGATTTAAATTAGGTCCTACTCCCTTCAATGAAACATGTTTGACAATAACTTCATTCAAAGTGGCACGTTATATTTAAATTGGATCATCCTTTAGCCAATGAGATACGTTGGATCTTTACTCCATTTAAAGTGGTACAATATTTTTAGAATAGGTTGTGTAACTTGGTTTATGAACTATCTCAGTATAACATATTCAAACAGGTTTGTGCTAATTTATATTTGTGCAATGTTATATATATAACTAATCATTTGTTTGAGTTGTTTCGAGAGCATCCAAAATGAGGAAATTCTCAAATCAAAGCCACAAGTGTGGATGACTCCAAAAAGGATACAACACAACGTGGAACTTTTTCTTAACAGCATAATGGGATGTAGTCTAAAGACGGATGTCAAACTCTTTGGATACGAGCTAAAGGTTGATTGCCACCGCCCTCAAATAATACCCCTATTAGAAGTTTTGTGGGTACCTTGGGATATTTTTGTTTCACATTCACCTTCGGGATATTTCTACACTCATACTGAGGGTAACCTTTTCTTCTCTTCTATTGAGTGATTGGACACCTAGAGCAGTGGAAATTATGTCTGAGTAAGTCTTTCCTATGGATGTGAAGGATCCCATGTTCATGGTTAAGAGGTTATGAGCCTCTTTTCCACAACTCGATCCACCTGCCACTCATGCTGAGACAAAGTTTGTATGAAATAAATGACTATCTTTTCTACTGATTGAGTCAAACTACAAGCAGTCTGATTCCCTAATTTTTGGGGATATATAGGCTAGGCTCTATGTTGAAAACTCGATTGCATTCCAGCCTTCCTGCAATCTCTTTCAGAAATGAATTTGTGGTCGAATAAAAATTAAGAACATCAAACTCCCTTTGCCACGGGTTACCTGAATCCTCGCTACCCAAAGGGAGGGGTAAATTGTTGATACCTAATTTTTTCTCTCTACAACTAAATATAATCCTGGGTTTCTTCAATTTTAAATAAAAGTGAAATATTTATTTCATCCAAACAAATGCACTCTAAAATATTTATTTAGATTAATTTTCTTATTTAAGTGAAGATTATACATTTTTCATAGTCATATATGCGAGATCATATAAATTTTGTTACTTGAATGAATATTTTTATCGAACTTTGGGTTTTTAGGGAGATAAGCTAGAAAATTAATTTGAATGAATAAAGTCTTAATTTAAATATAATTTAATCTAAAAAATAATTTATTTGTATGAATATATGTTTGGTTTTATTAAATCAAGACTCTCAGGATTACTAAAAGTATTAATTCATATCGAATTTCAATTTAATTTAGCCAATCTATTAGATTTGGCCATAAGAAATTAAATTAGTAATAATTTCAATTCGATCAACAATTGATTTTTAATTTGGTCAAAATTAAATAAATTTGCCTAAATTTTAAATCTCAATAGGGGCTATATTTTAACTAACCCTATAATTCCCAAAAACTCTCATAACTTCTTCGCAATTCCCACCTAAAATAATTTCAAATTAGAAATTCAAAATTTTGTACTAGCTTGTACAGTTCCCCCTCAAAGTCCTTTTTCCAGTTCTGAAATTTAAAAATTGTAATACATTGTACATTTCCCCCACCTTATCTTCCACCTCATCTTATCTTTAATTTTAAAATTCCAAAAACACCTCTAAATTCTTTCTCCCACATTGATGGATGAAAAGAATTGAATGCACATTCTTTCCTATAAATAATTTACTCCCACATTGATGGATGAAAAAGAAAAAATCCCCATTTTTTTATGTAAATAATACTACTATTTTGGTAGAAAGAGAAGTCTCAAGGTTGAGAAAAAAAGCTTTTAGTAACTATGTTTTTTTAGTAAAAATATTACTTTTTCGTAAAAATTCGCGTTCTAATTAAAGTACTCAAGTTTAACGCTTTAGGTGGTGATCAAGAGCTTGAAGAAATCTTGTTGTTCCATTCTGTTGCCCCAAAAAAGGTGAACACACCTTTCCCCTTTTTTAGTTTTATTATCATTTTCTTTTTCATCTTTTTCTTCTACGTAGTTTGTAGTTGTAATTTTTTAGTTTTATTATTGTTTTCTTTTTCAAATTTTTCTTCTTTGTAGTTCGTAGTTGTAGCTTTATTTGCTGGGATTACTTATTGTAGATAACCTTGAAGGCAATAGGACGTTATGGTATCAATATTAAGGCTATTTTCATAATCATGGTATAAAATTGAGCTAGAAATAGTTGAACATGTTTTTTGGATTTATTCTTTAATTATTATGGATAATATTTTGATCTTTTCTTAATACTCATGCTTTATTTAAATTCTTTCTTGGCATATATGTTTGCATTTAACATGTAAAGTTGTTTCCTTTATGTTGAAAACAATAGTTAATATTGATTGTTTTGTCTTCTGTCTTTATTCTTTGATTATTATAGGTAAAGTTCTTATCTTTTCTTAAAATATGCGCTCATGATTTTTTTAAATTCATTGTTGGCGGATATGTTTATATTTAGCATGTAAAGTTATTTCCTTTAAGTTGAAAAAAATAGTTAATATTGATTGTTTTTCCTTTTGGCTTTATTCTTTGATTATTATGGATAAGGTTTTGATCTTTGCTTAAAATGGATGCTCATTCTTTGTTTAAATTCATTATTGGTGGATATTTTTGCATTTAGTATGTAAAGTTGTTTCCTTTATGTCGAAAGGGAGTGATTACTATTGTTAAGGGTCTCTAAAATTGTTTCTAAATTTGAAGTAGTGAGTTACTCATTTTCGTGTTGAAAATTGTGTTTGTTTGTGTTTTGTTTAGATTGAAAATTTGTTAGGGTTATAGGTTTTGTTGAAATGGTGTAGAACTAAAATAGCTGTTGGCATAATTGAACACTTTTTCATAGAATTAATCTTTTATTATTTCTCTTATCTTGTCTTCGAATATCATTTCTCAAATATGCTTAATATATGTGTTTTACTTCACTTCGCTTATTGATTTACTTATTAAAGTGTTTACACATACCAGTGTTATTCACATGCTATAGGGTTTTTTCTTCTTTTAAGTAATAGATATGAGCAAATGTGTATTAATCAATTTGTCAAAATTTTAAGCAACTATGCTTGTGCATTCATGTTTTCTTTTCAAGGGCTAGTTAATTATATTGTATTAGATTCAATTTTTTATAAGACTGCTTAGGAGATGGGTTAATTTCTTATTCGTTGGATAATTTGGTTTGCTTTGATATCATAGCATACGATTTCTTTATGCTTGATAATACTACTTTTTTATCTCATCATTTATCTATTAAGGGAAGAATTTTCAAACACATATTAATTCATTTTCTTTAATCTTTTCCTTTGCATGAATTTGTTTTAAAGTCAAAATGGACTCCTTTCCTCTTGCATTTTATAATGGGCCAATGAGGCCCATATCTTTGAGTTGAGTCCAAAGTTTTAAAATTAAAGTCGATTATATTGTGTGCGAGTGCAAGAAAAGGAAAAAAGAAAGAAAATAGGTGAAAACCCATTGATGAGGTTACTAAGAGATTTGAAAAGTTTCGATTTTTATTATTGCCTTAGTTTTATTTATTTATTTAGTCATTTATTTATGCATTCAATTGGGGCTCAAAGACAAAGTTGTAATTTAATATAGGTGAAGTGTATTTTGGTCCTCAAAGGTTCGAAAACTAGCTTAGGATTGGTTATGGACCAAAAGCCCAAATTTCTAGATTAGGATAGGTGGACATGGGTCAAAAGCCAAAATTAGCATATGATAACATAGTAGGGAAATCATAGATTCATTTCGTGTACATGTTCTATAATTCCATTATCACACATGCTTCACTCCACAACAATAGCAACACATAAATCGCATGGAATTCATATTGTGTA
Organism: Capsicum annuum; assembly: GCF_002878395.1. Classification (NCBI taxonomy): domain Eukaryota; kingdom Viridiplantae; phylum Streptophyta; class Magnoliopsida; order Solanales; family Solanaceae; genus Capsicum; species Capsicum annuum. Next base: position 40,184,988 of record NC_061120.1, on the reverse strand, counting down.
TATAGCTAATATGGTCTTGTCATTTAGGTATCATAAAATCATGTAAATATAGACTTCTAGCATCCTTGGCATTTTAACAAACATCTTGAATGCACACCTTGGGCATAGGTTTTCTCAACAAATGTTAATCATCTTAAACCACCCAATTTCATGGGTTTTAACCACAAATATGCATACTTTATGGAAATCATCTTAAAGTAATATTCTAAATTTTAAACAATGGTCATTGAACTGAACAACCTCACATAGCAACAAGGAAATCAAAGTATCTTATTTAAAATCATGGTTCTTGAACTCTATGAACGAAAGGGGTCCATATATTAACACTACGCATACCTGACTCAAGGTTCTTGATGCTTTTGAACTGGAAGGATTTGAAATCCTTTAATTCTTGAAGAAGTTTGAGTCTTGGTCTTGAATATTTAATTTAGGGAGAAACCCTAGTTGTTTGTAGTGAAAGAATGATGAAAACTGGCTCAAATCAGGTGTAATTGGGTTTATATAGATAAGTGGTAAGTTACCAAAATACCCCTGTTAAAATGACTTGCAAATAAACTAAATGTGGCGTGTGACAGTCCGAATGACGGTCCATCAGGCTCTTAGTGGATCGTTATTTAGCCCGTTAAACATAGACCAGGAATGGGCTTCATTGGATAAGGGTTGATGGTATGAGTGACCGTCTGTCAAATATATGGTGGTCCGTCAACTCGTCCGTCACACCTTATCCAGAATATGGCTCAAATGGAATGGCTTTGATGGACTAAGTGGTGGTCCGTCACTAAGTTGACGGTCTTTCAACTTGGCTGTCAGGTCTTAATCAGAATAGGGCCTTTCTACCTTTGAAGTTATGGTCAAAGTGGTGGTCCGTCACTAGTTTGACGGTCCACCAATTGGGCCGTCGCACCTTGGCAATTCTGATAGTTTCGAGAAAAACGTCCATAAGTCCTAGCATTCTTGAGATGATTTCTAGCTAGGAAAAAGACATGGGTATTACAATATCTCCCCCTTGAGAACATTCATCCTTGAATGAAACTGACTGGGAGGGGAAAAAATAATGTGAACATGAATATATGGAACATGATCTCACCACTGACAAACTATACTTAGCATATTGATCATGCATATCTGATGCGTGGATAACTAATACATGAATACGTAACTGAACAATATGATAAACTGAGTTTCTCAAGGTGAGACTGCATAGTTGTTGCATGATTAAATATTGTACCGACACATGAACGCATGTCTGAGTATGCAATGGCAATAGATACCAAGTTTATACTGAATGCTCAACGTGAAACTGAATAAGCTTAAGAAGGACTGTTACCTTGAGCTTGATCAAAATTGGTGAAGAAAGGTGATGGTAATTGGTATGCATATCTGCTTCTGTTTTCCAAGTATCTCCCTCATGAGACTGATTTTCCCAAAGAAATTTGACTAGAGGGACTTCTTTGTTCCTCAATTTACGAGTCTGATAGTCTAAGATTTCAATTAGAATCTCTTCATCAGAGAGGATGTTTTGAATGTTAATGCTCTGAATAGGGACTACAACTATTGGGTCACCTATGAACTTCTTAAGAAAAGAGACATGGAAGACTGGATGGACTGAGGCTAGATCTGAAGGTAATTCGAGCTCAGAAGCTACCTTTCTGAAGCGACTGAGAATCCCAAAGGGACAAAAATTGCAAGAACTGAGTCTCCCCTTCTTGCCAAACCTCTTCACTCCCTTCATAGGAAAGATCTTAAGATAGACATAGTCATTGACCTAGAACTCGAGCCCTTTCTACGAATATCTGTATAAGACTTTTTTCTAATCTGATCTGCCCCAAGTCTCTCTCGGATCAACTGAACTTTCTATAAGGCGTCAAATACCAAGTCAGGACCTATGACTAAGGCCTCAATAACTTCGAACCAACCAATTGGAGATCTACACCTTCTACCATAGAGAGCTTCGAATGTAGCCATCTGAATACTAGAATGATATCTATTGTTTTATCCAAATTCAACCAAAGGAAGGTGGTCATCCCAACTTCCTTTGAAATCAACCGCACACTCCCTTAGTATATCTTCGAGAGTCTGAATGGTCCTTTCTGCTTGACCATCTGTCAGAGGATGAAATGCTGTACTAAGATGGACTTGGGTACCAAGACTTTTTGGAGCACTTTCCAGAAGTGAGAGGTGAACTGGGTACCTATGTCTGAGATAATAGATGAGGGAACAATGTGTAATCTGACCAACTCCTTGATGTAGAGTTTGGCATAATCCTCAGCTGAGTAAGAAGTACGAACTGGAAGGAAATGAACTGATTTCGCCATTCTGTCTCCGATGACCCAAACTGAATTATGCTGACTACGAGTTTGAGTCAAACCCATCACGAAGTCCATGTTCACTTCTTCCCACTTTCAACTAGGAATGGTGAACTCTTGCATGGAACCACTGGGTTTCTGATGCTCTATCTTAACCTACTGATATGTAGAGCACTTATCCACAAACTCTGCGACATCTTTCTTCATCCCACTCCACCAATAGATCTCCCCAAAGTCGTGGGACATCTTAGTGGCCCTTGGATAAATAGAGTATCGCACACCATGCGCTTCTGCAAGAATTTGTTGACTCAAGTCATCTACACCTAGAACTCACAAACAACCCAGACAACAAAGAACACTATCTCCCCTTTATGATAAAACCTCAACCTTCTGATTCTGAACTGACTCTTTTAGCTTGACAAGGATAGAATCTGTGTGTTACGTTTCTTTTACCTCGAAAACTAGAGATGACTCTGAACCACTCTGAACACATACACCACCCTCTAAAGAGTCGACTAGGAGAATGCCTAGTATGGAAAACTAATGGATTTCTTGAGCTATTTTCTTCTTGCTATCCTCAGCGTGACAAATAATACCCATGGAGAGTCTATTGAGAGCATCGACCACAACGTTGGCCTTGCCCAAATGGTAAAGGACACTCATGTTATAATCCTCCAAGAGCTCTAACCACCTTATCTGACGAAGATTGAGATCTTTTTGAGAAAATACATACTGGAGACTCTTATGATCTGTGAAGACGTCTACATGCACTCCATAAAGATAATGCCTCCAAATCTTAAAGGCAAAGACTACGGTTGCTAACTCAAGATCATAAGTAGGATGATTCTTCTCATGTGGCTTTAACTATATGGAGACGTAGGCTATGAACTTACCATTCTGTATAAGGACACAACCTAAACCTACTCTGGATGCATCATAATATACCACGAAATTGTCTGAACCATTTGGAAGGGTTAGAATTAGAGTTGAGGTGAGTCGAGTCTTCAATTCCTAAAAACTCTTCTCGCATGAATTTGACCACTAAAACTTGACCTTCTTCTAAGTCAATCTAGACATAGGAGATGCAATAGAAGAAAATCCCTTAACAAACCATCTGTAATAGCAAGCCAAACCCAAGAAACTCCTGATGTTTGATTGAGAGAGAGGGTGAGGCCAATCCTTACTGCTTCAATTTTTTAAGAATCTACTCTAATGCCATCACCGAAGATAATGTATCCAAGGAATGCTAATGATATTAGCCAAAATTCACACTTGCTGAACTTGGCAAATAGCTGATGATCTCTGAGCGTATATAGAACAATTCTGAGATAGTCTAAATGATCACACTCTGTGCGAGAGTACACCAGAATATCATCTATGAAGACTATGATGAAAATGTCCAAGTAATGCTTGAACACCCGGTTCATCAAGTCCATGAAAGCTACAAGTGCATTGGTAAGACCAAAGGACATGACTAGAAATTTGAAATGACCACATCAAGTATGGAAAGCTTTCTTTGGAATGTCACATTCTCTAACTCTGAGCTGATGATAGCCTAATCTATGGTCTATCTTGGAGAAGAAACTTCCACCCTGAAGTTGGTCGAACATATCATCTATTCTAGGAAGTGGATACCTATTCTTGACCGTAACTTTGTTGAGCTGATGGTAATCAATACACATTCTGAGAGAACCGCTTTCTTGCATATGAATAAGACTGGTGCACCTCATGGGGATATACTGGGTCTGATGAATCCCTTATCTAAGAGATCCTTCAACTGATCTTTTATCTCTCTGAGCTCTGCTGGTGCCATTCTGTATGGCAAAATAGATATAGGCTGAGTATCTGGGAGAAGGTCTATCCTGAAATCTATTTCCCTTTCGGGAGGAATGCCTGGAAGATCTTTAGGAAAGACATCAGAATATTTATTAACCACTAGGATTAATTCGATACTGGGAGATTTATAACTTGAGTCCTTAACGTGCACGAGATAATACACACACCCCTTAGAAATCATTTTCCTTACCCGAAGATAGGAAACAAGCTGACCTCTGAAAGATGAAGTACTACCCTACCACTCTAAGATAGGTTCATCCAGAAATTGGAGCTGAACTATTCTATTTCTGCAGTTGACTTTGGCATAGAAGGAATGAAGCCAATCCATGCTGAGAATGACATCAAAATCAATCATCTTTAATTTGACTAAATCTGCTGAGGTAACTTTCTGAAATATCATAATCGAGTAGTTCCTGTATACCTGCTGGGCTATGATGGTTTTACCCACTAGGGTAGAGACTAAAAATGCTCTGCAAGAATTTTGGGACTGATTCTGAAATCTCCTGCTAAAAAGAAAGTAACAAAAGGCAAGGATGCACCTGGGTCTAGCAAAGCGTGAACATGAATATGGAAAATCTGTAATGTACCGGTAATGACATCAGGAGAATTTTCCTGATCCTATCAATTCTGAAGAGCATATAGTCTATTTGGGTGTTGCCCACTATTACCACTGGAAGTGGAACCCCGCTGATTTGGGCGACCAAACTGATCTGGGGAATGGAGATGTTTCTGCTGACCTGATTGAGGTGATCCTTGATCCTGTGGTCTAGCTTGCCACATCCAAAACAAATATCACTACCGTCTCTTCAAATACCCTTGTGGTTCTTACCATAAGTCTGGCATAGGGGATTGGTTCGGGCACTGCTAACACCGCCCTAAGACTTAGAGCCTGGGGCTCTATCTTGGTTACCCTCTCTGAACTTAGGAACTGAAGCACTGGATGTAGAATTAGCATAAGCTGATGACTTGGGATAAAACTGTTAACGGTTTTCTCCCTTAGATTTGGGTGGAGCAAAACTGAAACTGCTTGATTTGGCTCTCTTATTTTTCCTCTCTCTAGTCTTAACCTTCTGCTCCTCTATTTGCTGGTCATGGATCATAAGTCTAGCTAAATTCATATCACTATTCAGCATCACAGACCTATAATCATTTATCATACTGTCGTTCACCCCTAACACAAACTTGCTCATCTTAGCCCTATTATCTGCAACCACATGAGGGGCATATCTGGATAGCTGTGAAAATCTAAGAGAATACTCCCTAACCGTCATGTTTCCCTACCTAAGGTTGATGAATTCAAGAACTTTAGATTCCCTTAACTCTTGGGGAAATAATCAGTCTAAGAAATCCATGACAAATTCCTCCCACTCAATAGGACCTGCACCTCTACCCTCTCGGATTTCCACTATTTGCACCAAGTGTGAGCCATATCATGCAACTGATATGAAACTAACTCAGTACTCTGAACAGAAGTAACACCCATGATGTCAATGACCTTCTGGACTTGGTCAATGAACTCCTGAGGGTCTTCATCAGGTTAGACCCTGTGAAAGAAGGAGGGTTCATTCGAATGAAGTCCTTAATCCTAGCTGCTGCGGAATTTGCCACTGGATTGGTCGGAATAGCTAGTGGCCATTCATTGTGGGCAGCTAAAGACTGAGCATTTATGGTGAATACATCTCTAAACTCCACATGAGAAACATGTTTGCCCAAAGGATCTTTGGGTCGAGGAGCTGGCTGGTTTCTTCTCTTTGGAGGCATATTCTGAAATAAGAGAAGGATGGATTAGACTGAGACTTTAACTTGAGATTATGATCACTAGAACGACATGAGTACTGAAAGAAGGGAAATTGTTCCTAAAACATCTTATAGCCTCCTGCACAAAAATATGGCGCACAACACACCCATGTACAAGACTCTACTAGATACAGTTTTCAGACTTCCTAGGACTCTATTGAACCTTAATCTCTGATACCAAGTTTATACCGGTCTGATTTTTTGAACCGAAATGCTACACGATGCTTATGACCTCGAAGGACGACAAGCTAACCCTATGACTGATATCTGCACCTGTGCACTGTATAATATACTTCTAAAATATGGAAAACATGAACAATAGGCCATAAGGTTCAACTAAATAAAGAAACTATCAAAACATAACATCCATGTGGGTAGCAAATACCTAAAACAACTGAATCTGAACTGAATGTGAATACTAAAGCTAAAAACCTCTAAGTACTGTCTGAATAAGGAGTTGAGGAAATATGTCTCCAACTAACTCCATAAACTAAAAAAGTAACTAAATTAATAAATGAATAAATCAAGTAATATCATCCTCGAATGAAGAGGACTCACTGCAACTCTGTGTGCTGAATGCGACTTCTACTGTTGGTCTGGAAATTGTGTCTCTGAACCTATGGTGTAACATGAAAAAAAACCACCAGAGTGCAAATGCGTCAGTATAATTGGAGTACTGAGTATACAAGTGAGGTAGGCTAAAGCGAAGGGTTTACATGCATGAATAATGCTAACTGACTGACTGATATGAATGTAAGATTACAAACATACATACATAGTAACTGAGATGATGAGTACGTGATAACTAAATCTGTACGCTAATACATGGCTGAAACTGTAGTTCTAATAAGATGAACGACTGTGTTTGGCAGCCCTGAATCTGGTGAAACTTTCTGAGTCCCGTGCTACAACTAAATTTGACTGTATCTAACAGTCCTGGTATACTAATATCTGATGAACTATCGGATTTCATTTACTTAGACTGATACTGAAACCATGACAGGTAGTTGTTTAACTGACATACCCCATGTATGCTAAAATAGCTGAACTGGTGTCCAATAATTGCCCTGATTGGAAGAGTGTGAATACCATTCCACGGGTAAAAGACATGTTGTAAGTGACCCTCAAATTTGGCTGTGTCCCTAAAAGAGAATGACGTACGTACGCCCCATCAATCCTCAAGCTGGCAGTGTTGATGTCTCAATCTATGCTGGCAACATAGTTCTGGAATGCAAGGATTGCTTCTAAGAATCACACCTTCATCTGAAGCAGGTGAGTTTCCATCCTTGGGTTTGATCGGTGCAAACTCCTACTCCCATCTGAAGAGACTAAACATGATTTAACTGACTATACATGAACTGGGTTTATCGAATTTCCGTTGACTAACGGAATAATACTGATAACTGACTTAGATCATGAGGTTTCTAAGGTTTCCTGAGTCACATGACTGACTGAATTTTATGAAACGTGGCTTGACTGATAATATCATGACAACATCACATGGCTCTAGGCACACAACTATAGTTACGGGTACAAATACCACCAGGAATCGATAGAAGGAAACTGACACACATGACATGACTTGATCACAAGATTTGAGTCCACAATTCATAACTTCATGAGTCTATTCAACTTCTCAAAAATGGTAGGGAAATCATGGATACATTTTGTGTACATGTTCTATAATTTCATTATCACACATGCTTCACTCGACAACAATAGCAATAAATAAATAACATGGAATTCATATTGAGTGTATCACTAATATGGACTTGTCATTTACGTATCATAAAATCATGTAAATATGGACTTCTAGCATCCTAGGCATTTTAACAAACACCTTGCATGTACACCTTGGGCATAGGTTTTCTCAACAAATGTTAATCATCTTGAACCACCCAATTTCATGGGTTTTAACCACAAACATGCATACTTCATGGAAATCATCTTAAAATATTATTCTAAAGTTTAAACAATGGTCATTCACATGAACAACATCACATAGCAACAAGGAAATCAAAGTTTCTCATTTAAAATCATGGTTCTTGAACTCTATGAATGAAAGGGATCCATAGATGAACACTACACATACCTGACTCAATGTTCTTGATATTTTTTAACAGGAAGGATTTGAAATCCTTTGATTCTTGAAAAAGATTGAGTCTTGGTCTTAAAGATTTAATTTATGGAGAAACCTTAGTTGTTTGTAGTGAAAGAATGATGAAAACTGGCTGAAATTAGGTGTAATTGGATTTATATAGATGAGTGGTAACTTGCCAAAATATCCCTGTTAAAATGACCTGGAAATAAACTGAACGTGGTGTGTGACGGTCCAACTGACGGTCCATCAGACTCTTGGTAGACCATTATTTATCACGTCAGACGTGGGCTAGAAATGGGCTTCACTGGATAAGGATTGACGGTATGAGTGATGGTCCATCAAATATCTGGTGGTCTATCACCTCATCCGTCACACCTTATCCAGAATGTGGCTTAACTGGCATAGCTTGACAGTCCAAGTGGTGGTCCGTCACTAAGTTGATGGTCCGTCAACTTGGCCGTTAGGCCTTAACTAGAATGGGGCCCTTCTTCTTTTGAAGTGATGGACCAAGTGGTGGTCCATCACTAGTTTGATGGTCCGCCAACTGGGCCGTCTCACCTGGGTGATTCTGACAGTTTCGTGTAAAATGTCCATAACTCCTTCGTCTGATGTTGGATTTGGAGGAAATTGGTATCGTTGAAAAGCCAACTCAATTTTCCACATAATAGAAAGTGAAAATCTCAAAAATATTGCATTTCAAAGTAAGTCTTAGTATTATTGAGATGATTTCTAGCTAGGAAAAAGACATGGGTATTACACGGATACATCCCAAGGCCTTTGCAAAAATGTGGAATCAAATTTCAAGGTTCAATTGTAGTCTTTCATAGATGGATATGCCACGATCGCAGTGGCTTGAATGAGATCATGATGGTCGCGATCACAGCCTAGTGTGTATTCACAGTTGTGCCTCCTGAGAGATGGGAAAGGTCCATTTAAAGGCATTTTGACTACAAATTAGTCATTTTCTCCATCTTGTTGAGACCTAGAAACCCTAATTTGGTGTACAAATAAAAAATCATTCACGGTGGATGACTTGGGAGCTTGTTTATCATCCCCTATCTTAATTTTCTTCAAATTTAAGGATTGAATCCTTTAATTTTAGTGTTGGATTCTTAATCCTTGATGCAAAATCCCAAATCTTTTGAGTCTTGATTTAAGCCTAAAATATGGGTTATTTGAACCAATTAATTGAGGGATATAACTCCCCAATGGTTTTGGAAGAGTGTGTTGGTCTTGGAAACTCATTTTCCATAAGTGGGACATGCTTAGGGGTTTTGGTATCGTTTTTGGATGCGAAGCATAATAGTGAAATGGGAGTATTAATAGACTCTTATTGATGAGTAGATTACGGTTTTGTTACTGTTAATGAATAGTCAAATAAGGATTAGTCTATTAACGATGGTTATTGACTGAATGGTATCAGTTAATAAGGGATAGTTAGATGATCAGTAGTTATGTGTTGTCTAATATGGGTTCTTTGTTACTTCGTGAAATTTTGCATGATTTACTCAATACGAGAAATATACTTGACTTGGATCAATTTGACTTTATTTTCGATGGAAAGACATCCTAGAGAGGAATATTCACTTATTAGTAGTTATACCTAGGACTTTGAGATTTCTTTTTAATTAGTCATCTAAACTGGTAGAAGCATTGGCATGAATTGCAATCCTTGATTATCTCAGTTGGTGAGATCAAACAATGTATTATGAAATTATTATCTTATTTTTCATATGGACTTTTAATGGATCAACTTCAGTTCTTTGAGCTCACCTTGATAAAACTGAGTGGGCGAGAATCTAATGATTTTCCTTTTTCGTTGGAAAGGATAGTATGGCTAATGGTTAATAAAGCATATATTTGGATTTGAATTTGGTGGCATGACACATGACATGGTTTGGTTTTAGATTGAATAAGACTTTGTTGATTTATATGGTTATAGAGATGGTATCGACATAGTGTATTTCAAATTTGTGTTCATCTGCCTTCTTGGTTTAGTTCGACTCCAGTTAGTGGTTAAGTTGAGTTTTGACTATTCAGAAAAAAGAATGAGGGTTCCGGTTGAAAAAGGGATACCAGTGGTAAAATCCCATAGAAGTATTTCTATTTCCGCTGAGGTTATCTAGCAAGTCATATGGGACCAGTACATCATGCCTTCAAGCTTTTGAGATTTTTTTCTATTCATTGACTTTCAAGGACTAAAGTCCTTTTAGTAGTGGATATTGTAATGACCCTTTAGGTTATTTTCCATATTTACGCTTATTTTTGCCATGTAGGATTCTCCATCCCAAGTCATTTATGACTCACTACTTCAGTTCTTAGAACGAATTCGCTTATCAGTAGTCTTCACAGGTTACAAATAGCCACCGAGGAAAAACTTTAATTAAATGAACTCGGATTGAAAATTCGATTTTGCCAACATGTCCAAAATGTCAGATTTAGTTTGGTTACTTATTTTGTTTGTTCAAACTAGATTTCGGATGTATTTCGAGGCCTTGGAAAAAACTTGGAATAAAATTTCAAGTTTCATCCATTGTCTGTCATGGATTTATATACCGCGATCGCGGTGGGTTAAGTGCAATCACTAAGGATACGATCATTGCATAGAGCATATGTATGATCACACCTTCTGAGAGGTTGGCAAGGTCTATTTAAAGGCTCCTTTGGCCATAAATTGGCCATTTTTTCTATCTTCTTGTGACCTACAAACTCTAATCTGGTGTGGTAATTACAAATTGGTCATGGTGGGTGACTTGGGAGCTTGGTTATCATCTTCTATTGCAATTATCTTCAAATTTAAGGTATGGATCTGTAACGCCCCAAGATCCCATCTTAAGATGTCACACGGTGCTTAGGGCCACACGCGACCTCAAGCTAACCCTCTGAGCCTATCATCACCTCTATAACTAACTATGACAATAATCAAGCTGTAATAAGGAAGACTAATCCTGTCATGAACATACTGGAATACAAAGAAATACTATCCTGTACAATCAAAATACTAAAGTTCTGTACATATTGGTACTCTTGTCTGACAAAGCCTCTACTACATAAGACTGAGGAGCCATTGGGAAAGATCCCCAACTGACCCTTACTGAACTGGAATTAAACAACTATCTATTATCAAGATAAAAATCGGGGACATAGGTCCTCGAACCATGAAGACTCACCAAATGTACAAATATAGATGAGGTACTCAAAGATCACTGTCGCTGCTGAGACTGAGCACCTGAACCTACATCATGATAAAATATAGAACACAGAAGAGTATGGGAATCAGTACTTGGGAATGTACTGAGTATGTGGGGGTATAGGCAACATTTAAATAATATCATAAATGTATTAGAAAATCATGCATGCTAATAATAATGACTCTCTTCGCTTGAGTTACCTAAAACATATTTTACATAAATCATCAATAATAAAACATTCTTCATAAATATCACCAATTGTTGGACTCAACTTAATCTCTTTAACTCATGACTTAGAGTGACTCGGTAACTCATGAAACTTGAACTATTTTGGACTTGGGAGTTTCTTATAACAGACATAAACCATATTGGCTTACATGGAGTCCAACGTCTTTCCCACGTTGGGGAGAGCTATTCTATCTTTGCCATCGGAGTAGAACCTTAACTTTAGTGATAACTTTCTTGGCCTTTGTCCCTTAATCTTAATCCTACGGTGGTACGTAGTTCTAGGGAAGTAGGATGCGTTGAACCCATACTTCCCACTCGGTGCTAAATACTACTCCCAGAATTAAGCTCAGAATGCGTTAGGAAATCCACCTTAATCAACTCAAGGGTCTATCATGAAGACCAAACTATAAATATATATATCAAAATAATCTTTCTCATCATCAAGTACACTTGTTTATCAAATCATATCAAGTATCAAATCTTCCAGAAAACATCATAGAACTCGTTCTTGACTCTTAAGCTCAATATCAATATATATTCAATAGACAAACTTCTCATGGGAAAATATAAATCATGACACTTGTCATAAATCACTTAGAAATTATCATTTCATGATAACAATATATAACTCATGACATAAATCTTAATTTGAGAAATAAGACAAGGAAGTAGTCATATGTGTCAATCTTGTATAGCTCAAATCTAATAAATCCTTGATAAAGTAATTTGGCTGTAAAACCACTTTACAAAATCCATGAAATTCAACAGAAATTAAATCTTTGCGCACAAGAACGAAAGAAGTGTTCTTGTTCAAAATTCCACATACCTTAATCTTTGAAATCGGATGAACTTTAGTGCTTGAGATTTTATCCACACTTGAAATAAATAATTCTTGAAGCCCACACGGTGAGGAACTTAGTTCTTGAAGAAATTTTGAAGATTTATCGATGATTCTTGGAATATTTATGTTCTTGATATAACCCTAGATATATTATCTCAAGAGAATTGGAAGAGGAAATGATGGAATTAGGGTTTGGATGGGATTCTCATACTTATAGAGGCCTCCAAAAGAAGGGAAAAGACCAAAATACCCTTGCAAAAATGTCTGTAAATTGCTGAAAAAAATAGCTGATGACATCCGTGAGAGGCCGTCAGTCCCATGATAGGCCGTCACGAAATCTCATCACAAAAGGGTCGAATTTTATGATTTTCTACCTAAGGGTGATGACATGGTTAGAAATGTCATCATAAACGTGACCAAGTTGTCAAAAATGTCGTCAGAAATGTGACAGGCCGTCAGAAACATCGTCACCCTTTTCCAAATTGACATGTTGGAGTAAAATGGGTATAACTCTTTGCTCCGGTATCAGATTTTGGCGAAATTGGTATCGTTGGAAAGCTAATTCAATTATATATCTGTTGATAGGTTATGAGCTCAAAAATTCCAGTTATAAAGAGAGATTTGCTCATTTGAAGTGGAATATACCAATATCCTTCCCAAGAATTCAATCGGTAAGGAATGTTTTGATTCACCCAATCGTTAGGACATCTTTAAGGCCTTAATACACACCATACTTCATCATAAAAGAACCCAAAACATTATAATTTATTTATCATGAGCTTGATTCATGGTTTCACTATTGGTTACAGTCTCGGAGTATTACAATACCTTCCCTTTGGTAACATTCATCCTCAAATGTGGCTAGATAGGCCAAAAACAAGAGAAAATGAGGACGCATAGCAGGAACGACTCACTAAAAGGGCTTACTTCATTCTAAACTTTCGAGTACTTCACAAAATGCATGAATCACTAAGAAAATAACCATATAGTTGAATACACTGGATTACAAGGAAACTGGATTAGGAAAGAATAGTACCTTCTACTTAATTTGAACTCGAGGATAATAGATGAGGGTATCTGGTTTGTATATCTTCTTCTGCTTCCCAAGTAGCACCCTCGACTGATTGATTTCGCCATAGAACTTTGACCAAGGGAACTTTCTTATTTCTTAGTCTACGAACTTGATAATCTAGGATTTCAACCAGAACTTCATCATACGAAAGGCTATCCTGAATATCAAAACTTTCTGATGGATCAACAACAACAAAATCACCAATTTTCTTCTTGAGCATAGAAACGTGAAAGATAGGATGGACAGCTGACAACTCGGCAGATAATTCAATCTCGAAAGCTACTTTCCCAACACGATTCAAAACTCTATAAGGGCCAACGTATCGGGGACTAAGCTTCCCTTTCTTACCAAATATTTTCACCCCCTTCATGGGTAAAATCTTCAAGTACACCAGATCATTAACCTCAAACTCAAGAGCTCTTCTTCTCACATCTGTATATGACTTCTGACAACTCTGGGTTGTCTTTAACCTTTCCCGAATTAGCTTAACTTTATCCATAGCCTCAAACACAACATCAGGTCCACTCACAGTGGCTTTACCCACTTCAAACCAACCTATGGGTGATCTACATCGCCTTTCGTATAAACCCTTAAATGGAGCCACTCCAATGCTAGCATGAAAACTATTGTTGTAAGAAAATTCAATCAATGGCAAATATTTATCCCAACTTTTTTCGAAATCAAGAACACATGCCCTTAACATATCCTCTAAGGTTTGGATGGTCCTCTCAGCCTAACCATTAGCCTGCGGATGAAAAGTGGAGCTAAGATGAACTTAGGTACAAAGAACCTTCTGAAAAGCCCTCCAAAAATGAGAAGTAAATTGAGTACCCCTGTCAGAGATAATAGACAAAGGAAATCCATGTAACCTGACTAACTCTTGAATGTACAGCTTAGCATAGTCATCAGTGGTGAAAGATGTATGCACTAGAAAAAAATGCGTGAACTTAGTCAACCTATCTACAATGACCTAAATCGAATCATGATGACGTTGAGAAAGAGGTAAACCAGTCACAAAATCCATATTTACTTCTCCCACTTCCAAGTAGGAATACTGAATTCTTGGATCATTCCATCGGGTCTTTGGTGTTTTATCTTAACCAGTTAGCAAGTTGTACACTTCTCTACGAATTTTGCTATACTATTTTTCATACTATTCCACCAATCGATTTCTCGCAAATTGCGGTACATCTTGGTAGCACCGAGATGAATAGAATATCACATGTTATATACTTCAGCCATTATTCTCTACCTTAAATCTTCAACATCAAGCACAGATAATCTATTCTGAAATCTCAATACACCATCTCCCCCTTAGGACAAAGCCTCTACCTTTTGATCTTTAACTGACTCCTTTAGTCTGACTAAAGTAGGATCCATATCTTGCTTCTCCTTTACTTTCGAAATTAGAGAAGACTCAAAACTACTCTGGACCCAAACATTACCCTCAGCTGAATCAAGCAATCTAAATCCCAACCTAGCCAAACAATGCACCTCATGAGCTAACTCCTTTCTATCTTCCTCAACCTGTGCTACACTACCCATGGATGACCTGATAATGGCATCTGCCACTACATTGGCCTTGCCCGGGTGATACAACACATTCATATCATAGTCCTTTAATAATTCTAACCATCGCCTCTGACAAAGATTAAACTCTCTCTGAGTAAACACATACTGAAAACACTTGTGATCTGTAAAGACATCAATATGAACACCATACAAATAGTATCTCCAGATTTTCAAGGCAAAAACCACTGTAGCTAACTCAAAGTAATAGGTCAGGTAGTTCTTCTCATGCAGTTTAAACTGTCTGGAGGAATAGGCTATAACCTTACCTTTCTGCATCAACATATAACCCAACCCAACTCTAGAAGCATCACAGTACACCACAAAATCATCTATACAATTTCGAAGGGTCAACATAGGGGCCGAAGTGAGTTGAGTTTTCAACTCCTGAAAACTCTTCTCGCAAGAGTCAGACCATAGGAATTTAATTTTATTTTGGGTCAACCGAGTCAAAGGAGATGCAATGGAAGAGAAACCCTCAACAAAACGATGGTAGTAGCCAGCTAGACCCAAGAAACTCTTAATATCAGGTGGGGAAATAGGTCTAGGCCATTTTTTCATAGCTTCTATCTTTTGAGGGTCAACTCAAATACCTTCAGAAGAAATAATATGACCTAGAAAAGCAAGTGACCTTAGCCAAAATTTGCACTTGCTAAATTTGGCAAATAGTTGATAATCTCTAAGGGTTTGCAAGACTATTCGGAGATGATCTGCATAGTCATTCTCACTTTGAGAGTATACAAGAATATCATCTATGAACATAATAACAAACATATCTAGGTACTATCTGAACACCCGATTCCTGAGGTCCATAAAGGCTACTGAGGCATTTGTTAGCCTGAAGGACATGACCAAGAACTCAAAATGACCATATCAGGTGTGAAAAGTTGTCTTTGGAATATCACACTCCCTAACTTTAAGATGGTAATAATCAGATCTAAATTCTATTTTTGAGAAATAGTTAGCACCTTGCAGCTAATCAAACAGGTCATCAATTCTAGGAAGAGAGTACTTGTTCTTGACTGTGACCTTGTTAAGCTGATGATAATCAATGCACATCCACAATGAACCATCTTTCTTTCATACGAATAGTACGGGTTCATCCTAAAAAGAAATACTAGCCCTTATGAAACTCTTATCTAGAAGATCTTTGAGTTACTCTATCAACTTCTTAAGTTTTGCGGGGTCCATACGATATGGAGGAATAGAAATAGGCTACGTGTCGAGGAGATGAACAATCCAAAATTCTATTTCCCTATCGGGAGGTACCCCTGGGAGATCTTCTAAAAAAATATCACAAAACTCATTAACAATGCTGGTCGATTGAATGGTTGGAGTCTCAAACTTAGTATCTTTAACTCGAACCAAATAATAGATGCAACCCTTCGATATCAATTTCCTAGATTTAAGATAGAATATGAAATGATTCCTGGGAGATACAAAATTTCTAGACCACTCAAAGGCTGGCTCATTGAGAAACTGAAATTTGACTACATGACTACAACAGTTTATAGACGTATAACAAGAGTGAAGCCAATCTATACCCAAAATAATGTCAAAATCAACCATGTCTAGCTCAATCAAATCTGCAACATAACTCTGTGAAGAATAGTGATAGGACACTTCTTAAATACTTGCTTAGCAAAAATAGGTTCACCTACTGGAGTAGAAACTGGAAAAGGCTCATGAATCTTTTCAGCATTGATCTCAAAATTCACAACCACTAATGGAGTTACATAAGAAAGACTTGACCTAGGGTCCATCAACATATACACATCAAAATGAAATATATGGAGTGTACCAGTAGCAACATCTGGTGAATCCTACTGGTCCTGGTGGGGTGGTATAGAATAAAAGGAATTCTAGCGCTGATCACTGACAGTACTAGATGAGGCACCCTGAGGAGGAGTAGGATGAACCCAAGGGGCTGGAGCACTAATAGCCTGACTCTGGGGAAGAACATCATGGCTCCCCTATCTATCATATGGGCAATCCTTGAATTTATGGCCCAACTTACCACAACCAAAATAACCTCTCTGCTCAGCCATAGACTCTCCAAGATACTTCCTACCACATTTAGTATATGGGGATAGTTAGGTCTATTACTCACACTGTCTTGAGACCTAGACATAGTAGGTCTGTCACCCTGATCCTGCCTGACTCTGGATATCAGAGTACTAGCTGATGATCGTGTTGGCACAAAAGAACGACACTGAAACTAAGGGTAGAATCCTCCAGAAAATCTACTTTGACTATACCCCTGCTGCTCTGATCTAACTCTCTTATTCTCTGTCTCTCTCTCTCTCTTTCACCTTGTCCACTTTAATCTGCTGGGTATGTATCATCAATCTAGAAAGATCCATGTCCCTATTGAGCATAGCGGACCTACACTCTTTTACAATATAACTTAATACGCTAGTTAAAAACTTACTCATACTAGTCCTGGAATCAGCCATCATACCGGGAGCATACTTAGACAACTGGTTAAATTTAAGACAATATTTCTTAACTTTCATGGAGCCCTATCTCAAGTTCATAAATTCTTCTAGTTTTTGTTCCCTCAGCTCCAGGGGAAAGAATCAGTATAAGAACGTGTCCTAGAATAACTGCCAAGTCATTGGAGCGGCATCCTCCCCTCTACTCTTCCTCCACAACTTCACCCAATCATAAGCAATATCTTTCAAACGATAGGAAGCTAGCTCAACAATTTATTCCTGTATTACATGCATAATTTAGGTGATCTTTTTTACCTTATAAAGATATATGTATGGGTCCTCACCTACCCTAGACCCATAAAATCTGGTGGATTCATCCGCATAAAATCCCAAACTCGAGCTGCTGTAGAATTACCTTCTTTCGGAGATAGAATAGCGGCCTGAATATTAGCCTGAGCATTGGCGATAAATGCTTGGGCTAGAGCCTAAAAAGATACCTAAAATTCGGTATGAGTCACCATCTCATTTAAAGGATTAACGGGTTGAGGTTATTTATTATTTTTGTGAGCTTTACAATGAGGCACTTTCTATCATAAGAGAGCACAAATTAATAGCAGAGAGAAACAGTCATAGGGATGAAAGACTTCTTAAAGAAATAAATGACTTTTCCTCAAATGTCCTGTAACCTCTTGGTCATAGATGTGGCATGCTACACACTGATGATCAAGACTCTACGTAACGTGGCTTGATAGACTCCCAATGACTCCTTTAAATCTTAGGCTCTAATACCAAGCTTGTAACACCCCAAGATCCTATCCCTAGATTTCACACGGTGCTTAAGGCCACATGCGACCTCAAGCTAACCCTCTGAGCCTGTCATCACCTTTATAACTCACTATGACAATAATCAAGCTATAATAAAGAAGAATAATCATCTCATGAACATACTGGAATACAAAGAAATACTATCCTGTACAATTAAAATACAAAAGTTTTGTACATACTGGTACTCTATTCTGATAAAGCCTCTACTATATAAGACTGAGGAACCATTGGGACAGATACCCAAGTGACCCATACTAAACTGGAAATAAACAACCATCTACTATCAACACAAAAATTAGGGACATAGGTCCTCGAACCATGAGGACTCACCAACTGTATGAATGTAGATGGAGGTACTCAAAGATCACTGTTGCTGCTGAGACTAAGCACCTGAACCTACATCATAAGAAAATATAGAACATAGAAAAGTATGGGAATCAGTACTTAGGAATGGACTGAGTATGTGAGGGTGCAGGTAACATTTACAAAATATCATAAATGTATAATAAAATCTTGTATGCTGATAATAATGACTCTCTTCGGTTAAGTTACTTGAAACATATTTTCCAAAAATCATCAATAATAACACATGTTTCATAAATCTCACAAACTCTTTTACTCATGACTTAGAGTGACTTGGTAACTCATGAAACTTTGACTATTACGGACTTAGAAGTTTCTTATAATTGACATAAACCATGTGTGCTTACATGGAGTCCAACTCTTGCCCACGTTGGGGAGAGCTGTTCTATCCTTGCCATCAGAGTAGAACCTTAACTTTAGTGATAACTGTCTTGGCCTTTAGCCCTTAATTTATAATCCTATGGTGGCACATAGTTATGGAGAAGTAGGATGCGCTGAACCCATATTTCTCGCTCGGTGCTAAATACTACTCAAGACTTAAGCTCAGAACGCGTTAGGAAATCCACCTTAATCAACTCAAGGGTCTATCATGAAGACCAAAATATAAATATATATCTCACTTGTAAATCATAATAAACTTGTGGATTCCTAACTCGACTAAATCTCAAACTAATCTTTCTCATCATCAAGTACACTTGCTTATCAAATCATATCAAGTATCAAATCTTCCCAAAAACATCAGAGAACTCGTTCTTGACTACCAAGATCAATATCAATATATATTCAATAGATAAACTTCTCATGGAAAAACATAAATAATGACACTTATCATAAATCACTTAGAAATTATCATTTCATGATAACAATATACAACTCATGACATAAATTCTTAATTTAAGAAGTAAGACAATGAAGTAGTCATATGTGTCAATCTTGTATAGCTCAAATCTCATAAATCCTTGATAAAGTAGTTTGGGTGTAAACTCACTTTGCAAAATTCATAAAATTCAATAGAAATTCAATCTTTGGGCACAAGAACGAAAGAAGTGTTCTTGTTCAAAACCCCACATACCTTAATCTTTGAAATTTGATGAACTTTAGTGCTTGAAACTTTATACACACTTGAAATAAATAATTGTTGAAGCCCACACTATGAGGAACTTGGTTCTTGAAGAAATTTTGAAAATTTATGGATGATTCTTGGAAGATTTATGTTCTTGATATAACCCTAGATATATTATATCAAGAGAATTGGAAGAGAAAATGATAGAATTAGGGTTAAGATGGGATTCTCATATTTACAGAGGCCTCCAAAAGAAGGGAAAAGACCAAAATACCCTTACAAAAATGTCTCTAAATTACTAAAAAAATAGCTGACGACATTCGTGACAGGCCGTTAGACCTATGATAGGCCGTCATGAAATATCATCACAAAAGGGTAAAATTTTATGATTTTCTACCTAAAGCTGATGAAATCATTAGAAATATCATCAAAAACATGACGTCGTCATCAGAAATGTTGTCAGAAACATGACAGGCCATCAGAAACGTCGTCACCCTTTTCTGGATTGACCTGCTGGAGTAAAATGGTTATAACTCTTTGCTCCGGTATTAGATTTTGGCAAAACTGGTATCGTTGGAAAGCTAATTAAATTAAATATCTGTTGATAGGTCATGAGATCAAAAATTCCAAGTATAATGAGAGATATGATCATTTGAAATTGACTATACCAATATCCATCCCAAGAATTCAATCGGTAAGGAATGTTTTGATTCACCCAATTATTTGGACATCTTTAAGGCCTTAATACACACCATCCTTGATCATAAAATAACCCAAAACATTATAATTTATTTCTCATGAGCTTGATTCATGGTTGCACAATTGGTTAGAGTCTCAGGGTATTACAGGATCCTTAAATTTTAGTGGTGGATTCTTGATTCTTGATCAAAAACCCTAAATGTCTTAAGGCTATATTTTAGCCCCAAATATAGGTGAGTTTCACCAATTTACTATGATATATAAACCCTAATGGTTTGGGAAGAGTGTGTTGGTCTCAGAGACTTATTTTCCATATGTGGGACCTACTTGAGGGTTTTAGTATCATTTTTGGACCCCAATGACAATACTGCAATATGGGTATTGATACATTCGTATTGATGAGTAGATTATGGTTTTGTTATTGTGATGTTATTTTGGGGATAGCAAAGTGGGGAAGAGCATATGTCCATGATGTGAAGTTTTGCAGTTTGGATTTAAGTTAGGCTTATATCTACCCTTCTTCATAGATGATGTGTGATATAAATCGTGTGTGAATTAGATATTATATTTAATGATCAAGCTATAGATATGCTATTTTATCCTATACTTGATGATTGTCCTATATAGATGCTATATCCTCTTAGACTTGATGATTGACCTATAGAGATGCTATTTTCTTTTTTTCTTGAGGATTGGCATATAGAGAATTTATTTCCTTCTAGATATCATTATTGTGCCTATAGATATGCTATCTTCTTTTTTTTGTTATGATTATTGGGACTATAGAGGCGATATTCCTCTTACATGTGACAATTGCCCTAGAGAGGTGATATTACTCATAGTCATGATATATGACATATTGATATAAGATATCTTATATAAGAGATGATTACATTCTTATACACACACTCATTAATATTATGCCTCCTAGATGTGAGATACCTTCTATGTAAGAGGTGATTATGTACGTATTGATATTATACCTCCTATATGCGAGAGTCCTCTTATATGTAAGATAACTAAAAGTATGCTACAACTTATAAATATGACTATTGATATGATTTCCAGATACGTATATAGGACTAAGGCCATGATTATAATGTTGTGGATATTTTGGATATATACATGATTGGGACAAAGGTCTTGTTATGATAATTATTGGATATTCGAGAAGTTCTTATCATTGTAAGGGATATGATTATAGTTTATGGATTGATGTACTTATTTTATATACACATCTCTCCGGTATGGAAAGGAGGAAGATGGAAAATGTAGCTTGCAACTTATTTGATTGGATACTTGTGATAGTATGCATAAATTTGGTACATTCATGATTATTGTATTGGTACTTATGTGATTCTATATGGAATATGTTCTTATTATTATTCTTCTTAGTTAAGGGTTAAGGTATGTGTTAGTTAATTGTCCATTAGGAGACTAGCACTTGGTGGCTTAAATCAAATGTAATAGTTAACGATTCTTGCTTCGTTAAAATTTGTAAGTTAGTGATAGTTGATATGTGGATAATCATGATGTTGATTTTAAAATAGACGAAGATTGGTGCTACTGATGACTAAGTTTATAATGCCGATTTTTTGTTAAATAAGAAGTTGAGCATTAACAAGGTAAGATAATAAATGATGTTGGTCATAAAAAAGTGACTAGTTAATAAGGATGAATAGATTCTAAATGGTTGATTAATGAATAGTCAAATTAAGATTAGTTAGTTAAGGATGGTTAGTGAATGAATGATGTCAGTTAATAAGAAATGGTTAAATGATCAAAAGTTATATGTTGTCTAAAAATGGTTAACGGTTATATGATAATTAGTTAATAAATTGGAATAGTGGATAAATGGCGATTATGGTCATGTGATGAACCATTGCTAGATGTTAGATGTCGGCTATCTAATAAAGAATGGTTAGTTGCTAACACATCAATAAGTTTAATGTTTAGACAAGTAACTAGGGGTCATGTAATTACTAGTGAACTAGTGGTTTTATTATTGATAGTGTTGGTTAGCTAATAATGAGTAGTTGGGAAGTATTATCTTGATAGATACTTTATGGTGATATGATTATGTTCTTGAGTTTATTAGTGTGTGTTATTCTGTAATGATAATTGTGATAATATTTATAATTGGCAAGGTCAGAAGATACTATTATGATGATATTGATACCCGAAAAGTCTGGAGGATACTATTATGATGATATTAAAACACAATAAGACCGGAGGATACTATTCTGATGATATTGATACCCGATATGGTCGAAGGATACTATGAAGATACAATGATAATCATCAAGGCCGGATGTTGATTACGATGATGATGGTGATGATGATTATGGTTACAGTGAGTTATAATATTGAATGTGTACCTTGACTTCACTCTTACATATGCATCACCTATCACCAATGTGTACCTATGTCTATCAGCCAGTGTGGGATGTCTGCATAAACATGGGTGAAGAATATTCCTTGTGTTGTTATGTGTTTATTCAACCTTTTAAATCTTAGGCAGTGGGGGTACACATATGCTTGGTTAGGTATGTGGTTGTTTGGAGTAGCCAGTTATTCGTGTTGTTATTGATTTTTTTATTATCATTGTTATGATCATTATTATGGTTAGCTTATGATAGATTGGCCACTGATTTGGTATTGAGATTTGATCTGGTATTGTTGATTTGGTATTGAGATTATAATGAGGTTTTAAAATATGGATATGTTGATCTAGATTATGCTTTCAGATGACCTCATGCTTAGATGAATATATATACATATATATATAGCTATATGATGTTATTACACTACTGTATATCACTCCATTCGTTGTTTATATTGTATATTCATTTTTTGACCTTGAATATTTCAATATCTCTCTCTTTATTCTTATATTGACTTGGGATATATGATATAGTATGGATGTATATTGATTGTAGATTGATACTTTATTAGTCTTGTTATGTTAGACTCATGGACTTGTACAGGATAATTGTCCCTTAATGTTCTCATTGACATGTTATATAAGCTCTAGACCCTTGTGTGTAGTTTCCATTCTTTTTATATGTTGTATATATCTTCTTTATCTTTGGAGCTTAGCTATCAGTTTCCTACTGAGTACCATTCATTTGGTACTCATAGTACACTTCTGCAGCATGCAGATCATAGTACGGGTTATCAATGTTGATGTGTGCGGCTTGTGGAGCAACCTTAGTACGGAGACTTATAGTGAGTTCCTGACGTTTGAAGTATTACTCATCTCTCTTTTATTATTAGACTAGTCTCTATATTGTATTCAAAGACAAGTTGTATCATTCAAATTCTCTTGATAGTTCACTTTTGTACTCTTATTATATTTAGAAGCTCTTATATTGATAACGTCGGGTTTTTGATGTCTATTACGTATTGATCTCTATGTGGTTTATTCCACATTATTTTCCTTATGTCATTGAGTTGTCCGTTACTAGCCATTCCGTACTACGGGTTGGCTTTCTTAGTGGTGGGTTATAGTAGGTGCCATCATGACCTGAGAAATTGGGTCATGACAAAAAGGCATCTCTGCTGGTCAAATATCATAATTAAGAGGAAAATGTATCTCTATGGGAAAAATATCATAACTAAAAAGAAAATATATATCTATGGGCCAAATATCATAACTAATAGGAAAAAACATTTCTATCGGCCAATTATCATAACTAAGAGGAACAAACATCCATATGGGCCAAATATCATAATTAAGAGAAAAATGCATATCTATAATCCATTAATCATAATCCAGCGAAAATCATCATAATTTCTCAGTTCACCAAGTAAACCTCATAAATAAGGATCATTAGTCTCAACTAGGCCTACTATCTGAAACTAAACCCACAAGGGCTAACACAATCTTGGCTTAAGTGGGCTAGACGAACCACTTCTAATCCTCAATTTTCATAATTAGGTAAACTATGCTTTAAACTAGGATAATGTATATAGTTAAAATTTTAGATGTCAAGGAAACCATAAACAATTCTAAGATAGGAATTTCGTCTAGAAACATGGGCATTTATTCCAATGTTACCCAAATTACAGTTTCAAGATCACTAGAATATCTCAACTAAGGATAATCATACTAAGCATGATTCCAACACTAAAACCACATTCCAACCCTAAAATCATATCTTATCCATGCTACAAATTAGCTCAATCTAGTGAGAAGGAGATAGGATTCTAAAAGGGCCATGAACATACCACCTTACATGTCCAAACCCTCATCTAATACCCAAACATTAATAATCAAGGCTAAGTTATTCTACCCATAATAAAGCCTAATATTCATATTCATATGCCACATATAGCATGCATCATCTTCAAAGAAGAGTAGGTAGAATCCTACTTCAGGGTCGAACAACAAAACCTCAAATCATTTACCTCACTACCATCTTCACTTCACAATCCACAAAAATCCATCACACTACGAAAATCATAAACTACTTATTAATAAGAGTTTAATAAAACCCATATTGCACTACTGTACTTCGGGTCCAAAAATGACACCAAAAATATAAGTGGGTCCTACTTATGAAAAATACATTTTTTGAGGTCAACCCAACATTCATACATGAATAAAAGATCAAAAACCATAATAATGGTTGAAAACCAAAGGATAAAAAATGATAATAATGGTTGAAAACCAAACAATCTTTGGGCTAAAATCAAGCCCTAAATGAATTTGGGTTTTTGGGTCAGAAACCAAGAAATTCATAAATAAAATAAGGAAATCTTACCATAATCCTAGTGAAAGTAATTATAATAGATGTTTAGGAGGCTCCCAAGTCACCCACAATGATCAATTTTGAGTTATTACACTCATTTAGGAATTGTAGGTCTAAATGATAAAGGGAAAATTCCCCAAACACATCTTAGGGTCTATATATAGCCCCTACACGTAAGAAGATGTCTCTATCAGGATCCGACGGGTTGCGATCGTGATATAGAAGTTGCCACACTATTTCTATCGATAACAATATTCCCCCGTGCCAGATGTCAGAAAAGTCAAAAACTTTTTTTTGATCCTCAAAACTCATTCAGAATCCAAAATACATGATCAAATAGTGAAATTTGAGTTCAAACCACATTAAAAATCCATTCGAATCATCAAAACATTCATCCAAGATAATTTTGGCAAAAGTGGGCCCTGTACCTATAGTTCCATTTTTCATAAAATCCGCTCAATAGCCTAAAATAAGATCAAAAGTCTTGGGACCTGGAACAAGGGTCCCATTAGCCTAGAATCATTGTTCCAGATGCTATGGGAAAGTTAGATCTTTAATCCAAGGTCGTTTCTACCGAATTTGGGTCCTAAACCCATTTCCAATTTCTAAATTTTTAACCAATAGGTCAAAATAAGCTCGAGTGCATTTGGACCCAAACCAAAGATCTACCTAGACAAAAATCAATATTTTGGATCTACTGATGCAGTTAGAATTTGTATGTAGATCGTTTCTCTTTTTTTTTTTGCTCGATGGCCATTTGAAACCAGTGAAGACTTCAAAATAGGGAATTGGATCTAAAAACCAAATAAAATTCTTGGTAACTGAGCCATTGGCACCAATAACTCATAAATTATTTTGGTCATCTATGGAGAAGCTCAAACAAAGATAAGAAGAAATATGAAAAATGGCCAGAAGGATCTTTACAAGGACATAATAGAGCCAATGAATGTACTTAAGGTTCATGGAAATACAGACACATAACAAGGATTCAAGAATATAATTTCCTAAGACTGCCCCATAGCCTCCAAAAAGGATACAAATATCGTCGCACAAATCGCTAGGAGTAGAGTAGACACATAGCTTATGTACCAACACCTCAGTAAACCTAGTCTCTAATACCAATTTGTCAAAACCCAATTTCCTAGGTCATGATGGCACTTTCTAAAACCAACTAGTGGTTAATACAACCCATAGACCAGAACTGCCAGTAACTTACTCCAATTGGAAAACAAAGAAGAATACTTAATAAATATAATAAAAGATTAAAATACATAAAGTAGTCCCAAAACATGGTAGAATCAGTACAAGAGCTTCTAATGTAATAAAATTAACAAAATAAAGTACAAAAATAATATAGTGATACAACTCATCTCTAAATACAACATAGAGATTGATCTAGTATATGTGAGGGAGAATAACAATGCTTAAAATCCCAATAGCTCACCCTAGTCTATAAACTATAGTTACTCCACATGACATAAACAATAATGGTGAGGACCCGTACTAAGATCTATAGGCTTCAGAAGTGTAGTATGAGCACCAATACATGGTACTCAGGAGGAAACTGTCGATTGAGCTTCAAACATAATGCAACTATAAATAGCATGCAAACAAAAATGTAAACTATACCCACATAACCACAAACTACATAATGAATAAAAGGAGACAATAAATAACTATTCTATTCATATCCAAGAAACTAACATAATAAGATAAAGGAACAATTAGGATAAGTTACCCAATTCCAACCATATATTGGGACCCTAGCACTAAACCATGTATCACTAGCCAATACACTAATAATGAGCGGAAGAAGCATATGTATATTAGTATACAAAGCCAAGGAATGGATATTCAACATCAGTAAGTTGAAGAATGAAGGACTATATTGTAATACGATAATTACTATAGATAGAAAAACATACATAACAAGCCTTATGCAACCCCAATAAGGCTAATAGATATATATACATACTAGTGATAGGTAATGTGTATGCATGAATAAATGGAAGGAGAATCCATTATACTATAACCAATACAAGTACCATAAAGCAACCTAGTGTATATACCTCTTATATCTTGATGGCTTACAAAGGCAGGACCTACAACAACCTCTATTCTATTGGCATGGCAGCTCATGGATAAAAGAGTCCCTAAGGAGTTTTCAGTTACCCATATACACCAATCTGGTCTCAATCTAGGATTTCCAATAACTATCAATCTCATTATCAATCTTTGGACTTGAACTAAAACTCATATTATCAATATCATTATCAATACACTCTATCATAAATCATATATATATATATATATATTCATATATATATATATATTCATATATAT
Source organism: Capsicum annuum (assembly GCF_002878395.1). Classification (NCBI taxonomy): domain Eukaryota; kingdom Viridiplantae; phylum Streptophyta; class Magnoliopsida; order Solanales; family Solanaceae; genus Capsicum; species Capsicum annuum. Next base: position 40,157,565 of record NC_061120.1, on the reverse strand, counting down.
ATATATATATAAGTACACACATAAAATGTATGATCTAAAACTGTGTCTAAAAGAGTATAAGTCTATATCTCCATTGCTCAGGGGTAAACTCTGAGACTAAATCATCAAAATAGTGTTGAAAGGATCGAAATCTCTCTCGACTAAGGTAGATAGTAATACTAAAATTGTGGACTAGAATCTATCTTTGCCAAATAACTAAAACAGTATTTTTAGGCTCAAATGACCATAAGTTAATGATTAAGATTGTACGATTCTCATTATGAGAGTATCTATTTTAATTGTGTAAAGTGAGGAAAATCTATTTTTATGAAAAGAGTAGTAAAACCATATTATAGTTTGAATCATAAAATTTTCGATCTAAGTAATCACAAATGTATTAAAACTATGAATTCCATCACCAGTATCCAAACAATATGATTATAATCATCAATGAATCTATAAAGTCCTTTATAGGGATAAAACACTTCTCGAAATCCAATAAATATCATAATTGTGGCCTTAGGACAAATAATATATCCAGAATAACCAAAGAATGATCAAAGCCTTAGGCCTAATAACATATCCAAAATAACCACAACAACATAGTTCAAGAAAAAACCATTACTATCCACCAAGTCATGTACAAACCTTATACTAAAGGTTTATTAGTCTCAACTATGTCTAACAAGCTTCCATACAAATATAATTTTATAAAGATAACAAAAATCTTGGTCTAAGATGGGTCAGAGAGACCTACTTCTAATCCCTAAAGTCCATTTTATACAAGCTCCTATCTCGGGCTCGGTCAAGGTATCTACATCCACATCTAGATGATAAATAATCCATGATCATCCCTAATATAGAAATTCGACAAAAAACATAAGCAACTAAGTCAATTCCATCTAAATTACAATCTTAAGATTGCCTAAATGGTCCAAAAAAGAAAAATAATGCTAATCATGTTAATCATGCTTCCAATACCTAATTACCATCCCATATCTAGAATAATATAATATTTATTATATAAATTAGCTCTTTTTATTTAGAAAGAAAGGCTTATAGAGGTATAATAGGTATTTAAACTTAACGGTTAAATACCTTTCTAGCCCAAAATACATAAATTAGTCTAAGTCACAGTTTTCTACCAATAATTAAATCCTAAAATCCCTATTTAACAAGTAACTTATATCAAACACCATCTAAATAAGAAGAGCAGATAAAATCCTACCTTGATGTCGAACTACAATCCTTATATCATCCACCAATATTCCATCTTTACTCCACGATCCCAAAATGTAGTCATGTTATCAAAATACAAATATACATATTGTAAGGAGTAAGATGATACCTATATTGCAATAATAAAGGTAATCCAATTTTTGGTCAACAATGTTTATAGGACCCATAAATAGAAAACAAGATCATACCTGTCATGAGGTTTCTCGAAGAACAAGAAACGTGTGCTTAAAAGTTACACATAGACGAAGCATAAATTGTGTCTCAAATAAACCCTCAAATTTAAGAACTAATTTCTAAGAATTTTACAAATAATTAAGATGGAAATTGAAGTAAAAATTAATACAAAATGACCAAGAAGAGTTAAGTTAGCTTACCTCAATATATATGGATGATTTCATCTTTTTACTACTCTTTGAGCTCCTAATAGAGAGTAAAGATGGTGGATAAAGTGATAGAAAACTAGGTGGGTAAGATGGATTTGAAAAGGATACTGGTGTCTCTAAATTAGGCACTGGTGTGCTAAAGCACCTACCACTAAAGTGGTACATGACTGCTAAACTAGTTTGGTGGCAGTAGGGGGTGCTACTAAATCGACCCTAATGACAGTAAATCGGGCACCCTAGCATCTATTGGGCGCTAAAGCATACCACTGGAAAAGGGACAGGGTTTCTAAAGTAGCTCATGGGCCCCAACGTGACCCAATAGGTGCTCTAGGTTCCATGCACTAGATTCTTAAAAAGCCCTATATGGACTTTGATCGGGTGCTAGAAATTCATCTAAAACCCTATTTGTGCAAAAAAATATTCTACTATATCAAAATTTGATGTTTTGAACTCTATGAAACCCTCAGAAATTTCATTCAAGACAGTTTAGAATAAATATGGGGCCAAACACATATAATTTCATTTTTACCTAATCTTTCCAATAGACCTAAATGAGTTTGAAATCCTCGTGACCTGAACCAGAGGTCCCCTAGCCTAAAATCAATGTTATAGAGCGGATAAAACTGTTAGAATTATCATCTGAGATTATCTACTAAAAGTATTGGCCTATGACCAAATCCTAAACAACAAAACTCCAAAATAGAGAAATGAGCCTAAAATTTAAAAGAACTAGATAACAAAATCAATAGTTTTAACAAGGAATAAATGACATATAGCTATTATGGGAAGGCTCAAAATGCCAAACATACATGCAAATTAAGAAATTAACCTCGAGGGCTAGTACAAGTATTTTAATTTAAAGTTTTGATTTGAGCTCAACATTTACTATTCGTATATGATATTATAGTTTCAATTTGATTCTGACATTTATTGTTAACTTATGATGCTAAAGTTTTGGTTTAGTCCAAAAAATATGTTATGATGTGATTCTAAGATATGTTTTTAGTTGTCTCTAACTTTATGTTTACTACTATCAGGTCACTCTTTCTTTATTGTACCCATTGAGCTTATAGGGACTCGATTGAGTTAATCCTCTCTTGTTTTTTTCCTTCTGGCTTATAGAGGTCCAAATACATTGTAGTTAGCTTATATTATTTTTGAAATATTTATCTTGTTTACTTATTATTTTCAAGTCAGAACATTATTTTAGGTTAATCCTATTAACCCTGACATTAATTTCCATTTTCATGTCTTATTATGCTTTTATTATGATTTAGCTTATTGGCCAAGGATGACTACTAAGTACCTATTGTTTTAGTAGTCATACTACGCTTCTGCATCTATTTCTGATGTAGATTTAAGTATGAGTCACCACCATTAATGTTTTATCCAACTTTCTCTAAGGATTTATCGATAGGATAAGCTTTTGAGCTAGAGTTAATTGTATCTCCTTCCATTAATTTTGGAAAATCTTTAGTCATCAACAATATATGTATAATGGACACTATTTAGTACTCAATTTCTTTTTTAGATTTAGCAGCTCTTATACCGACCTTACTAGGTCGTGGGATATTCTTTTATTCATTTATCGCTTTTCTTTTAAATATACACTATTGCACTGAGTTTTTACCAGCTATAATTCCATTTTAAGCTTATTTTTATGTACTTATTATACCATCTACCAACTAATCCATTACTTGCTGCTCTAGGCTATTATTTGTTTTATTTACTAATGTGTTAAGGTAGGTTCCATCATGACTTAAGGAATTGTATTGTAAATAATTAGTATTAAACCATTGGTTCAATGGCATTTTTGGTACATATACAAGTGTTTATAGAGTCTTATGTATTGGAAGGATGATGTTCATATCTTATCGTTGGGAGGCTATAGGGAATTCTTGGGAGAACCTTACTTTTTTTATTCATTTTGTGCATCGATTGTCAGAACATGAGCTACGAAAAATAGCAATGAGGAGTTTGAGTTCGTGTATAGGGAACTTGCAAGAGGCTATATCTATTACAAGAGTCAAGGTCAAGCTAGAGCTCTATCTCTAGCTAGGTCTCAAGATATTAAGCCTTCACTAGATCTCATTATTACTCCCAAGTAAGAGATTCAACCACCCTAAGAATTGGTGGGCTAGGTGTGACCTAGGACCTACCAGGGTTAATTTTCTCTTTATTGCTTAAATTTGACCTTGTTTAGTTGTTGGGATTAGTTTGTAGTGCACTATCAGAAAATGCTCATACTATTGATTAGAGTTTTCCTATTGTAGGGGTGGAGCCTATAGTTGTACCTCCTAGATTTGAGATATATCTAGTGTCGATATTTGCCCAGTGGGTAGCCACCCAGTATGCTTTGTCTATTTATGAGTAAAAAAAGAAGGGTAAATTTCTTATATTGACTTTACCTAGATTTTTAGGGGCTTTAAGTGAGGATTTATTTGAGTTTGTAACTGCTTTTAAGGACTGGCTTGATAATTTGTCCTAGTTAAGCCATGTGAGGTCAACTACACTACCTTTTAATTGGAATTAGAAGATAGATAATGGTGAAGAGGTAATTTTGATTCCAGTACAATCAGATCCCCTTCTATGACATTAACTTAGTTCTTTGAGGCTTTCATGGAGAATTATATAACTTGCAGCATTAGAGCACCTGATAGATCAAGTTACTATGTAGGTAAAACGTTATATGTAAGTGTAATGTATAAGTCAAGATTTTATGAGTTTGTCATATGCTACTACAATCTTATCAATTTAGTGTGAGTGGATTTGATGTTTTATTAGAGGACTGTGACTTTATTTTTGCCTATATACTCAAAGTTTAGTGCAGTTATCATGTCCTTTATGGAGGTTTTTGATTATTCCCTGACTATGGAGAATATGTATCTCGAGGCCTAAGGTAACAGCGATAAGAGGCCACACATGAGGGTTTTCAGTAGAAGCCTAAATGGCTTGCAGTTTAGAGGTAGATATTTTCAGGTAGGTACCCTTTATGTCAGTATTATCAGTACTGAGGTCAGTCTTATAGGCCTATTCAGGCATCACTTCAGATCAGAGGTGGAGGTTAATCCAATTCTTGCAACTATAGTAGCTAGGGTAGTGGTTGTTTTTAAGAGGTGCACATTCTAGGCCTTTTACCTGAGGTGGCTAGGTAGAGTCAGTCAAATAATTTGTAAAGAAAGAGTTTCTGGGACTTGTTATAATTGTGGGGTTGTTATTTATTCTCCATAGAGTGTCCCTAGTATAGGATGATTCAGACTATAGTATGGAGTATTTATTTTATTAGAATAGTGCCAATAGTAGTGAGTGGTGGCGCTCAGGGTTATAAGGGTGGTCAGGTTCTAGAGAAAGTCCATAGGTGGATATAACGGGAGGTCAATCAGGGCCTAGTCTAAAAATAAAGGTGGTCATTTGTATGCTCTACTTGGTAAGCCAAAGGTTCAGTCTTCAAATGTTATCACTATAGAAATAATATCAGTAAGCCATTAGCCAGCTATTGCTTTATATTTTTGGGGATATACTTATTCATATGTTTTTGCTTATTATATAATGTCGTTATAGTTATTTTGGAAGTCTTTATCTATGCTATTGCATGTATGTTCTTTCGTTGATGATTTTTTCGGAGTGGATCAGGTTTATAAAGAATGTGTTGTCACTGTTCGAGAGGTTGATACTTGGGCTGACCTTATTTTTTTTAGATAAGGTGGAATTTGACGTGATTTTGGGCAAGTACTAGTTATCTCCTATCATGTGGTTTTCGATTTCATCGCCAAGACTATTACCTTAGCCATGCTTGGAGTACCCTTGATTTTATGGTAGGGTTATTTTAGTTATGAAATGATAGGGATTTCTTATGTTTGGGTAATGAGATTTATGTTGATGGGTTGTGAGGCTTGTCTTGCTTACATTCTTGATGTTAGTATCGAGAGTCCATCACTTCATTTTGATTTTATTATTTATGGGTTCCCTGTTGTTTACCCTATGACCTACCTGACTTTCTCTTGATTGTGATATTAAGTTTTCTATTGATTTTGAATTGGGCACCTAACCTATTTCTATAGAACCTTACTGCATGGCTCCTACAATCTTAAAGAGCTAAATTTAGAACTTTATGATCTTTTGTGTAAGGGTTTTAGGAGGAGTGTATCACCCTAGGGTGCTCCTATCTTTCTCATGAAGAAAAATAATGGTTCTATGCATATGTGTATCGACTATAGGCAATTGAACAAGGTGATCGAGAATAAAAGTATACCATGAAGAAAAGTATCTTATGCCTTAAATAGGTGACTTTTTCAACAAGCTTTAGTTTGTGGAAGTGTTCTTTGTGATTGACTTGATATTTGGTTACCACCAGCTTATGATTTAGCCTAAGAAAATCCTTCACATATACTTCAAGACTCGCTATGGAAATTATGCGTTCTTCGTGATGTCTTTTTTGTGGACTAATTCCCCCAGAACGTTCATAGATTAAATGAATCATATTTTTAAGATTTAGTTGGACTTATTTGTCATTATATTCATTGATGATATCATTATTTGCTAGAGGAGTAAGGAGGAACACATGCAATATTTATGGATTGTGCTCTACACTTCAAGGAATCACAACCTTTTGTTAATATTCTCAAAGTGTGAATTTTAGTTTGATTTTATTACATTCCGAGGATATGTAGAGCTTAAGGATGGCATTATAGTGGATCTAAAAAAGGTTGAAGCTATTCATTATTGGTCCAAACCTACATCTTTGAGCAAGGTTTACAATTTTATTAGACTAGTAGGCTACTACATGACATTTATTAAAAGTTTTACTACTATCGTAGCACCAATAATGAGATTGACTTTGAATGAGGTTTTTTATGTGGTCCTATACGAGTGAGTCGGTATTTTGGAAGCTCAAGAACTGGCTTACTTTCAAGGGTGATAGGTTTGCAGTATATTGTAAAGCTTCTAGTGTTGGTATGTGTTATGTTTTTGTGCTATAGGGTAGAGTTATTTCTTACGCATTGGGGTAGTGGAAGGTGTACCAGCACATTACCCCACCTATGATTTAGAGTTGGCAGCGAATTTTTGTTTTTATTATTTTGAGGTATTACTTGTATGGAGTTTGTTGTGAGATATATAGTTAACATTATAGTATTTAGTACATTATGAGCCAACATGATCTTAATTCAAAGAAACATAGGTGTATCGAGTTGTTAAAGGACTATAATATTAGTATTCTATGTCATTCGAGCAAGGGAAATATAGTAGCAGATTCATTTAGTCGAAAGGTGGTGAGGATGGGAAGTTTCGACTTTATTTTAGTTTTAAAGTAGTCATTGGCTTTGGACATTAGGTCCCTAGACAACATAATGATTCAAATTGATATGTCATTACCCGAATAGGATTCTTGCAAGCGTTGAGTCTTGATCTACCTTGATAGAGCAAATTTTTTATTATAATTTTGGGAATAGTAGACTTTTTGGCATTCATGATCAAATGTTTAGAGTTCAGTTGGGATACCTTCGATTCTAAGGGTATTTTTAGGTTTGGTGGCTGCATTTGTATTTAGAGGGTTGGAGACTCGATTTAGTTGATATTGTGAGAGGATTATAGCTCTCAATATTTCATTCACCCTGGGACGACTAATATTTATAGAGATTTAAGGCAACACTCTTGTTGGAGAAGTATGTAGAAGGATGTAGAAGACCTTATAAATCATTGCCTATGTTTTTGGTATATGAATGTCGAGTATTAGAGAACTAGTGGCCTGATCCAAGGATTACCCATTCCTGAGTTGAAGTAGCAATTAAGCACGATGAGCTTTGTGAGTTGTTTGTCTTGCACTTCTCATGGTTTTGATGGAACTTGGGTCAAGGTAGAAGATCAACTGAAAAAATTGGCCCATTTCATCCATATTCAAATGTCTTTTTATGTAAAAAGGCTTGCTCGTATCTATGTTCAGGAGATTGCTTGCCTATATGAAGTGTCCATACCAATTATTTCAGATAAAGTCTTAGTGTTCACCTTTAGATTCTAAAGGAAATTTCAGGAAGTGTAGGGTACTCAAATTATCCTTAAAACTACTTTTTACACTCAAATTGATGGTTAGATGAAGTAAACTACTAAGGTTTTTGAGGATATTTTCCACACATGTGTTATGGACTTTTGTAGTTAGTGGAAGAAAAACTTGGTCTTAGTGGAGTTTGCTAATAATAATACTACTATTTGAGTAAGGAGATGGCACTATTTGAGGCATTATATGTTAGTAATTGTCTACCACCGATGGGTTAGCTTGAGACTTTCGAGATTATTCCCTATTTATCAACTACTCTGTGAGACATTTGATATGGTCTGGGTAATTTAGATAGGTTGAGGGAAACTTAGAGCAAGGTGAACAATTACGTTTATCATAGATTTTGTGCCCCAAAATTAAGAGTTGCAAACCAGGTTTTCCTTCGAGTATCACCCATAAAGGGCATGATGTGTTTTGAGAAGAGAAACAAGCTTAGCCTAAGGTATATTGGACCATTTGAGATACTTCAAATGATTGGAGAGGTGGCACATGAGTTTACCTGGACCCTAGATTTTTAAGATGTTGATCCAATTTTCTCTGTCTCTATGTTGTGGAATTATATTCCTAACTAGTTGCATGTGCTTTGGTGGGACAAGATTCTATTAGATAAAGGTTAAACTTTGTAGAGGAACCAATTTTTAAATTAGGCAAGGATGGTAGGTGATTTTTAAGAAGAAACCAATGAAGGCTACCTAAGATATCTGGAGTGAGATGTGTATCCACATCTATTCGAGCCTTTTGGTACACCTTGATTCTTTACTTTTTTAGATGAAAGTACTTTTAGTAGTGGATATGGTAATGACGCTCCAGGTCATTTTCTACATTACCAAACTATTTTTGTATTTAGAGCTTTCCCAATGCTACCCCAAGTTATTATGACTTACTGGAGCTGATAGTTCAGTTATCGAACAATACATTTGGGTTTTAGAGCTAGATCCCTATTTTGAAGTTTTTAATAATTTAGAGTTGGTTATTGGGCCTAAACGGTAGGCAGAAAACCTTATATTATAATTTTAACAGCTTTATTATATTCAAACATCAGTTTTAGTCGACTTAGAAACCTCCAAAGTGGTCCGAACCCACGGCCGAATTTGACTGAATAACATGGATGATAGAATCACTATATGAGAAAGGTACTCAGTCACCTCCTTCAATCAATCGACCATATACTACAAAAAATCATGTGGCACGGTAACATACTAAATAAATGTCGGGCGAGGGGCCAAAGTAGTATTCTCAACTGGTGCTGAACTAGATGTGGAGGTTGGTGAGGATGTCCTTGTGGCCCAATTACCGCTTGTGGCATTAGAAAGCTTAGCTCTCTGATTTCCCATTTCTATATCCATGCTCACACTGGTTCGCTAAACAGGATCATCCAAAATAGAATTCCCCTAAAAATGAGTTGTACCAAAAGGCGATGGTGGATACACTTAATGTGCAAGGATCGAAGTGGCCACATCCTTAATCAAACTAATGTTTGCCATGTGGGTCACCTCAATCCATAGATCCACATCTGAAATAGGTAGCACTTTGGTTGCATCACACAATTGTTGTATCAAACTTGGGAAAGAGAGGTGGTGGTCTCGCTTAATGCTCTCACATGGTCTACTTTGTCCTAGGTGAGTATGTTGTTCACTGATGTCGGACTCAATCTATGTCATACCATAGCCCTCAAAAACATTATTTCATAGTGAAGGGATACCTTCTTTATCTCCTCCTTTTTCTCAATGCATGGGGTGCCAGTGCCTAACTAATCTATTTGTGTCACTATCCATCTAGCCAAATCGACTATAAGTTCTCTATTCTATTCATCCTTTATAGTATGTCTACTATGTGCAATCCTCATTCCAATAATCAAACTCAGCTATTGGTTCAAGCCCTACATAATATGACCCAAATAACACTCGACAAACTACCTTATAAATACCAACTTTAACCTTTCTATCAAAAGTGTAGGTTGGCTGGGGCTACTCAACTGCTGTATCCTCGTTTGGGGTAACTCTATATATTATGGATGAGTAGGATTGATAGAAATCCAAAACAAAAGTTGTGATGTTGGTCTGGAAGGCTAGGCCATCCACCCCAATTTGTATTTCTAAAAAAAAACCTGTCAATTAGGAGCTTCTGCTAACCCGATCAACTTTATTCTTACCTCTCTCACTATACTACACTATGTTCAACCCTATTGAGTGATGAAGCCTTCTCTATCATAAAATTATTGCATTCTCTCTACACACCATCTCGGATGACTCTCAACTATAGGTACTGTAGGGAAATGTGTAGAGTCGGACACTTATGTAGCAAGTGCGGAGGTAGCAGCCTAAGTGCCCTAAGCAGTCGCCTAGGTACCCTGAGCTAATGATAATAATATCTCTTATGGGATCTGAGCTACATCACCACCCTCATTAGACTAGGGTCCAGCTGAGCTTGATGAAGACTCACTCTAAAAACTGGATGTAGCTTCTGACCCCTCCTTAGATTGGGAGCTAACTTCATCCTTCTCCTCTCCAGTACCTGTACTCAACCTTATCCTTTGGACAAGAACTTGACTCATCCATTCCATCCTCTAACTCGGGTATGCGTGGTGCTGAAACTGAGGATTAATTTATCTGGGCCCAGTCTATATCACAAGATAAGAAGATTTAAAAGTCGGTGCCCAAGGCTATGGTGCGTGTGATCCTATGTAGTATGTAGGCCCTATGGTGGTTGGCTTGAGTTCCCAACTTATCAGAAATTACTGCAGCTATAGCCTTTCTCTGTAACTGATATCGAGTATGTCATGGTTTCAATGGTGTGCTATCCGAGTTCATGGGATATCCTTAGTGAAACCACTCCATTTAGGAAACTCATCTCATAGCCTAGAAACCACTCCATTTAGGAAACTCATCTCGTAGCCTAGATTGAACTCCCTTCTTCTGGGTATCTTTTGGTGTTATCATACATGAAAAAGTAGTTGTTAGTGATTGAAACATAATAAACGAACAAAAGAATAAAAAAATATTTGATGACCTAAGGCAGGGGCTACCTAAGACCTTCACCTATGGTCCGTAGATAGCACTTATGGGGGTCATAGGTACCTAGTAAGTACAAGACAAAGCCCTAAATCTTTAGATCTTTAAGTTTGATACCTATGAGTCCACCTATAGGCCCATAGGTAATACTTACGAGGCTCGTAAGTAGCTGCAAAAGGTTTCCTCTAAGAGAAAGTTAGATTTTAATGAATATTTCATCCCACATAAATATAATTTTAATTTTTAGACCATGTTTGAAAACTATAACATGCAACAAGGCAATTTCCACAAGTATTGCACAAATTTTTCGAGATTTCCTCTCATTATTCAATTTCTACTTCCATTTATTAACTGATCATAGGTATTTCAAACAAAAATCATTTGTCAAATTCAATTTTATCCAATTTAGGTTCCATAATTTTCAAGAGTTATGAGAGTTAAACAATTTAAGGTCTATATCATGCATTATCTCAAGTTCATTAATCAATAACATGTTTTTACTAAGTTGGAGTCAAGAATTATTTCCTGGATTCGAAGATTATTTGAAGTAGAAGATGAACAATATGAATGTAGCCCAACTATTTTATTAATATGCATGCAAGTGTAGTAAGAAGAGGTGTGGGTTTTCCATATATAGTTTAATAGGGAAGTTGGATAGTTTTATATGTCAAAAGAGTTTGAATTCGAAGTGTTTCAGAGTGAGTGGGTCGGTTTTAGGGGTTTAAAGGATGATAGTAGGTCGGTTTGGGTTTGATATACATTGGTCCGACCCAAAATTTTAAATTGGGCCCAAAATTTTTTGACCCACTTGCAGTCTCACTTACTGCCTGTAAGTGGTACTTACATCCCTCGTATGTGGATCCGTAAGTAGGTCTAGCACCACATTTATTTTTTATTTCTAAAACTCCTTGTATTTTGTACTTACAACCAAAATAAATAGGTTCGTAAGTACAACTTTAGACACCCAGAAATCCTTTTGACACATACAACATCAACATACCTACCATAGGTTGGACCTACAATGCTCGTAAGTAGAGTCATAGGTTTACTTTCGTGGACTTGTCTGAATTATACAATTTCATTTCATGTTCCAGGTGTTTATCCTTATCTTTAACTAACAAAATAGAAAACAAAGTGAACACAAATACCTTGAGGTTCCTCTCAAGAATCATTTGATTTAACATCGTGGCACGACGTAGCTATGTTTGGTACTCAGAATTCAAAACAAGGCCATGGGTTGCCTCCCATAAAGAACCTGATTCGACATCTTGACTTGACTCATTTGACTTAGATACTCATACTTTTCCATGGCTACATCATCATAAAACTTCATGTCCTCCACACTCCCCAAATAATGCTTAAAACAATGCCCGTTCACATTTAATGGGAATTTCATTCTCGTTTCTTCTCAATTTCACCATGCGGAAACACTCTTACAATGGTGAATGGTCCAAAACTCCTCAATTTCAACTTGCCCTGGAACAAGTGTAAGTTTAGATTTTTGAAGAAGGTTCGTTGAGGCTTTAGATACTATTGCACCACTGTGTAACGCCCCAAAAATCTATCCCAAGATGTCACACTGTGGTTAGGGCCACAAACAATCCCAAGCTAACCCTGATGTGGCATAACTAATGAGCAACTAATTTAGACATATAAATCTGAAGGAAAGTGTGGAAAATAAATCGTTTTTGAACTATATAGACACAAAACTACATTAAGATGAATACAATACAACTCTGCTTATACAAAACAAAATCGGAAACTAAAGTTTACATAACTAGCTCTAACTGATATCTGTGCATCTTCTACTATACTGACTATAGTTAGTTAGGACGCGACCCCAACTATCACTAATCAATACATAAGAATAAGAAAGTAAATAACAAGAGTAAATGTAACTGAAGTCCCCGAAATAGAACTCATTATCTGCTGGCTAGAATCTGCAGTTGTCTGATTCTGACTGCACCTACTACAAGTTGTACCTCATTATTAGACAATGTAGCACATAGACATATATGTGGATCATTACTTAGAGGATGTATCGAGTATGTGAGGTTACATGGAATAAGTAAACAATATCATCAATCTTTATAAAATAATGCATGCTAATGTAAATGAATCACATAGCTTGAGTGAATCGGAAATCTAACTCTCGTAATTCATGAAATAATAAAGCATGTAATATAAATTCCGTGAGTCATTAAACTTAGTTCTAATTTCTGTATTCTCTACTTGTTCTCAAATCTTGTAAACTAAATTAAATCTAAAATTCATTCTACATAGAAAATTCTTTATCTCAAAACTTTAACTCAATAGGTTTTTTTCAAGAGTGGGGGACATTTTTGGAACTTCAGGAAAAACTTTGGGAACATGGGAAATCTTAAAACACTAGCTTTCAAAACATATACTTTTATCTTAAGGCGAATAGAGAACTTCTTTTGAATCTTAGGGATTTTTGAACTTTGGGAGGCTGTGGGAGTTTCTTCGAAACGACATAGACCATGTGAGCTGTCATGGAGTCCAACGTCTTGCCCACATTGGGGAGAGCTATTCTACCGTTGCCATCAGAATAGAACCTTAACTTAAGTGATCACTTGTCTTAGCCCACTATGGGAAAATCATAAACCTACAGTGGTATGTAGTTCTGTGGCATGAAACCCAAAAATCAAGACCAATTCGGTGCGAAATACTACCCCCATACTTAGGCTCAGAACTTTTAGGAAAATTCACCTTAATCAATACGATAAGGTATAATGAAAGCTAAATATGCTTCTCTTTGCTTTAAATCAGATGATGTGGACTCCTTTTACAGCTTAGGACTTCTATAAAAAAACTTACTTGAAATCATCTTTCCTTAATACCAAGACTAAAACTTATGACTTACAACCCAAACTTGAAAGTTATCTCAGTTCACAGTAAACTTTAGGCTTTCAATAATAGCAAAAAATGCTTTATCAAATCTAAAAGTTCATTTTTGGATTTTTGTGGATTTGAATACATATAGACTCAAATAATCATGGTTTCACAATATAACTTGATTCTTGACACTATCTTACAAAAACTTGGAACAACAATTCATGGGGAAAAATCTCAATGCTAACAATAATAGATAGGGTAAATATGCAATTCAAGAATTTAAAAATTTGTAATCTCATAAACTTGAAACAAAGTAAATTAAGCATAAATTCCACTTGAAAACATGAAATTCATTAATTAAAAGTCAAAACTTTGGGCACAAGAACGGAAGGATTGTTCTTGTGCAAACCACACATACCTTAGACTATCATATCTTCTGTTCCTTGGAATTCTTGATCTTGAGGGAACCTAGTTTAATTTTGTTCTTGAGTGAAAAATTGAGTATAGGAGAAATTTTATGATTCTAGGGGAGGAAATTATATGTTATAAATGGATTAGGGTGAGGGAGAATGACTAAAATGACCCTATACCCAAAAAAAACTGAATTAACTTGCAAAAATAATGTGTCAGGTCACTATCACGTCGGCTGACTGCCTCACACAAAAAACTGCATAACTTTTTGCTCGGTTATCGGATTTTTGCGAAATTGGTATCGTTGGAAAGCCAATTCAATTATCTACAATTTCGTGGGTTTTGAGATGAAAACTTTCATGTATTAAAAAGTTATACATTTTTAAAGTAGTCCCTAGTAGAATCAAATATAAATCTTTGGATGAATCAAAGGATCTTAGCTCAACTTAGGTCTAAGTGACTCCTATGAACATTTTTAACCTCAATAGTACTTCAAACATGAGAGTAAAAATCATGAAACTTATATCCACATGGGAATCACTTGGATTATAGCTTATACACGTAAGAATGATGGTTCATATACTAGCACAAAAATGCAAGGTATTACATTATCTCCCCTGTGAAAACATAATAAGCTGAATAGCTAAATCTTAAACATAATAAGGTGCTGAACTAATATTCAAGTGCATGAACTCTCATGAAAAATAGCTATATGGCTGAGATAAAAATGAGAGTGTCAACTTATGGGTAATTATTACTTTACGCTAGATCTGATCTCATGAGAAAAAGATGATAGATTTATAACATGAAAACTTGGGGTATTAGAACACCCCCCTTTAGGATCGTTCATCCCTGAATGATACTGATTTGGTTGAAATACTAGGAAAAGACTCAGATAATACACAGGATACTTTTGAAATAAATAGTGACTTAATATCTGAAACTAAAAATGAGGCACGAACTGAGTTGAATTCATAATTTACATGGATGCAAACACATTACCTCTTGGAATGGACATAAACATAAGATGTCGGATAGTAAGACTAGGTAAAATATTACGAATCTATAAGAGCTTATCTGATTGATTCTAAATTAGATTGCAGGCTATATGAACTAGATCATAGTGACTGCCTATAATCAAATAGAGTATTTTTTTAACACTTCTCTACAAAGTTCTAATAACATTAGGGAGGAAAGAATTTTGGGCATGATCTGAACAAGATATTTGACTGTGAAATCACAACATTGACACAACTCTATAGCTTGGAACATAGACAGACAGATTATAAGCTAGGATAGAATTTCTAGGCCTTAGGCAATGCATTGCAACTTCGTACTTTCAAGCGTAGAAACTCTTCTCGAATACTCTCTCACTATACTATTCCCATTAAATACCATACTCACTTGATTAAACTTCTAATTCTAACATGGGCATTGATAAACCTATCTACTAAGGCATAAACATAACCAAGTCCCCTCACCATGGTCAGGCCTAACTCAAAATCTTGGGGTACTACATATAACACCATAACTGAACTGGACTACTGATGCGATATGCGACGGATCACGTTGCTTCCTACAAATGTGACACATGATGCACCGCATCCATATCGCATTGATTTAATGATTTTACTATAAAACCTCACCCAAAAAATCTGAAACTTACATGAGATATGCTATTGACAACCCCGATGAGGAATTAACTTAAGGATTTACATTCTAAGGTCGAGAATATTGGAAACAAATGCTCCCCACATTCATCCACTTATACACAAACATGGAATTCAAGCCTATTGTTATAACCACATATGAGCGTCTAAACAAACACCCATAATAGCATATTCCTCATATTCTTTAAACCTCTTTCACAACAACTCCCACGAACTATCCCTATAATATGCACATACAAGTTTCAACTAACCACAATATTTGTCAAAGAGTTGGCCTCATTATTACTTCACACGTATGGACTTAGCTAAGACAAGCATACAATGATCTTTCATAAACAAGAAACACTTACTCATCACCACTATCATTACATAAGGAGAAGTCACTAAAAGATTAGAACATGAGACCTTAAAGCATGGAAGGATACTATTGGAAAATTGATGCTTAACTGTTGTTTGAGGATAGAGAATCAACATCATAGATTCATCAAAGTGATGTAAATTAAGGGAATACATGGCTATAAGCTGAATCTCACCAATTATTAAGAGCATAGCAAAAGTTATGAGAACTGATCATACTATAAAGCATGAGTACATAAGTCTTGATCTGCATGATCTGAGTTTAGAATCGATGATGTCATGGAACATAATCTATACGGTTGAGTGAACTGGAACTACTTATGCTAGGAATTAGAAGTATACATAATTTTCCATTATGCGCATGAACATGAACTTTGATCATGGAACTGACATAAGGCATGAGTAGATATCGAAATAACTAAAGTAAACTACTGAAATAAGAATGGATTAAGCATTATTCTTCCTTACGGCTATTTTACAACATACTGGCACCCCTACTAAAATCTGAAAGCTTGACTTAGTTCCTTATTCTATCATCTCCTCCTTAGCTTCAAGCCATCATTCTTAGTCTGTAACCCACTATATAAATTCCAACCTAAACTGCAATCACTTTACTCTGGAGTCTGGGATATAAAATCAATACACATAAAACTAAACTTACCCTGAAGGACTGCACCTTCACTTATAACACCCAAAGCTAATACCTCCTTCTGAGAGTCAACTCTTATATTTCTGTAGCCCCAAAGTCATAATATAACAAAATAAACACTCACCAACTTAGACTTTCACAGATAACATGGATATCTCCAATCCCTTGCTAGACTATACTAACTTCCTTAATACTCTACGAATATCACATCTCAAAACTTATATTTTTTTTCACTAAACCATGAGAATCAAGATCATATAAAAAGGCTCAACATTATCAATCAAAACTTCTTAACTTAGCTATTTATAACACCATATACCATATAACTATCCTTCTTTCACTTAGTAACTCAACAATACTACCAACCACACACAACATGCAATAATCTTCAAAAAACAAAGCAACCCCATATCACCTTGGGTATCCTGCTATACATTATACTTTCAATACCATACGTAATGACAAATAACTAAACTCAAAATCTTTGATACATGGTTCAATCCTACGAGATCACTTTCATACAACTAGCTATATTAGCCAAAAAATAATTACACCCACCTAGATAACCATCCACTATTCAAACTTAAGGTCTAGCGCTAAACATGATTTACCAACTCACCTTACATACCATTCTTGCCCGAAAGCTATAAAATAAGATATCAAGAAACACTAGTCCACTAAAGGCTTAAAAAACAATAATAATCAATCATAATCATATGTTCTATCTTATTTACAATCAATTAACACATCCTTCTTTTACACATCAATACTATTCGCCAATCTATACACCTAGTTTCTTTCATATCTCTATAAGTTTCAACTAAAACTCCTTTTTACAACCCTAAGGGAAGCCTAAATTAATACTACTAAACCGCCGAACACTTTATTAATACCCTATACCTTTCAAACACAATAAATACCATCAATAACTCCTTCTGTACTTCAAGCAAACAACAATTCAACTTACCTAATAATTCATTCTCTACCTTCTACTAAATGAACTCATCCAGACATATTACCATAACGTACAAAAATCAATAGCATGCATAAGCTTATCTTTATACTTTCTATCAATCGTCATTCCTACTTCTCTTTTCACTAAACTTCTATACCCATAATTACAACAATAAAAAGGTTCTACTAATTATGAATCATAACAAACCAGGTTGCAATATCCCTCAATGCAAACTCTATTCAACAATCTAGATTCATACCATATCCTCTTGTAAGCGCTATCTGTATTAAAGGAATAATGACGAATCTGAATGCATATCTTATTCTTTCTTAAATGTACAACTCATATGGGTGAGAACATAGACTTTTGGCTAAAGGAACTTAATACACTAGGGAGCTCCTCTCAACCTCTTTGTGTGACTTCTGAAATTTCTGCTAGTAAATCTGAGACCATTATTAAAGGAGGAGTTGGAACTTACTTATCATGTTATATCGAGAATAATTCATAGATACAGAATTTTTAGGTAATACACGAGTAGACAAGAGTTTCTAAAGGAACACTTTATAGCATAATCTAGATTCAGAAAGAAAGGAAACTTTTCTTAAATGCCCTGTAGCCTTTTAAAGAAAAGTACAGACATCTCCAAACCATTATGCAAGACTTTACAAGATATGATTTCATAGACATCTTAGGACACTTGAACTTTGTTCTTTTTACCAATTCTGAAATGCCCTGAAAATCTATCCGAAGACGTCACACAGTGCTTAGGACCACAAGTGATCCCAAGCTAAGCCTTATACTGGCATAAATCATAAGCAACTAATTTGGATAAATGAATCTGAAGAAAAGAGGAGAAAATAAATCTATTCTAAACTTGATCTAGAAAAAACAACATTAAGATGAATACAATACAACTCTTCTTATACAAAAATAAAACTAAAAACTAAAGTTTACATAACTTACTCTAACTGACATCTATGAAGCTTCTACTATATTGACTATAGTTACTTAGGACGCGACCTGAACTATCACTAATCAAGACATAAGAATAAGAAAGCAAGGAACAATAGCCAATCTAACTAAAGTCCCCAAAATAGGACTCATCATCTGCTGGCTGGAATCTGTAGTTTTCTGATTTTGACTGCACATACCACAACTTGTACCTACATTATGAGACAATGTAGCACATAGAAATATATGTGGAACAGTACTTTGAGGATGTACTGAGTATGTGGGGTGCATGCAATAAGTAAACAATATCATCAATCTTTATAAAATCATGCGTGCTAATGTAAATGACTCACATAGCTTGAGTAAATCAGAAATCTAAATCTCATAAATCATGAAATAATAAAAACTGTAATATAAATTCCGTGAGTCATTACAATTATTTCTAAATTTTGCATTCTCTTCTTGTTCTCAAATCTTGTAAACTAAATAAAATCTAACGTTCATTCTGCATAGAAAATACTTTTTCTCAAAACTCTAACTCAATAGGTTTGTTTCAAGAGTGGGGGACATTTTTGGAACTTCGACGAAAACTTTTGGAACTTGGGAAATCTTAAAACACTAGCTTTCAAAATATATACTTTTATCTTAAGAAGAATAGAGGACTTCTTTTGAATCTTAGGGATTTTAGAACTTTGGGAGACTGCGGGAGTTTCTTCTAACCGACATAAACCATGTGAGCTATCATGTAGTCAAACGTCTTGCCCACGATGGGGAGAGCTGTTCTACCCTTGACATTAGAATAGAAACTTAACTTATGAGATCACTTGTCTTAGCCCACTATGGGAAAATTAGAAACCTATGGTGGTATGTAGTTCTATGGCATGAAACCTTGGAATCAAGACCAACTCAGTTCTAAATACTTCTCCCATACTTAGGCTCAGAACTTTAAGGAAAATCTACCTTAAACAATACGATAAAGTATAATGGAAGTTAATTATGCTCTCTTTTCTTTAAATCAAATGATGTGGACTCCTTTCTTAGCTTAGAACTTAAATAACAAAACTTTCTTGAAATCATCTTTCTTGAATACCAAGACTAAAACTCATGACTTACAACCCATACTTGAAAGTTATGTCAATTCACAGTAAACTTTAGGCTTTCAATAATAGCATCAAAATACTTTATCAAATATAAAATTTCATTCTTGGATTTTTGAGCATTTAAATACACGTAGACTTAAATAATCACGATTTCACAATAGAACTTGATTCTTGACACTATCTTAGAAAAACTTGGAACAACAATTCAGGTAGGAACATCCAATTCATGGGATAAAATCTCAATTCTAACAATAATAGATTGGGTAAATACACAATTCAAGAATTTAACAATTTGTATCTCATAAACTTGAAACAAAGTAAATTAAGCATAAATTCCATTTGAAAACATGAAATTCTTTAATTAAAAATCAAAATTTTGGGCATAAGAACAGAAGTATTGTTCTTACTCAAACCCCACATACCTTAGATTATCAAATCTAAAAGATGGAACCTGAATGTTGATCCGTTCTTTGGAATTCTTGAACTTGAGGGAACCTAGTTTGATTTTGTTCTTGAGAGAAAAATTGAGTAAAAGAGCAATTTTATTCTTCTGGGGGTGGAAATTATTTGTTAAAATGGATTAGGGTGAGGGGTACTGACTAAAATACCCCTAGACCCATTAAAAAACTGAATTTGGATGGAAAAATAGTGTCGTACCATGATCTCGATGCGTTGCGTTGCTGTTGTATCGACTTACTAACTCATATGGAAAAGTACATAACTTTTTGTTCAGTTATCAGATTTTTGCAAAATTAGTATCATTGGAAAGATAATTCAATTATCTATAATTTAGTTGGTCTGGATATGAAAAATTCCATGTATATAAAAAGTTATACATGTTTAAAGCAAACCTCTGTAGAATCATATACCAATCTTTTGATGAATCAGTGGATCTTAGCTCTACTTGGATCTAAGTGACTCCTATGAACATTTGTAACCTCAATAGTACTTCAAACATTAGGGTAAAGATAATAAAACTTATATCCACATGGGAATCACTTGGATCTTAGCATAACCTTCTACCCCCGAACTTATAGGCAGTCAAAGCAGGCTATTCAAGATCTTGATGATATGCTCTAAGCCTTTGTTATAGATTTTGGAGGACGGTGGGAGAAGCACTTAGATTTGGTAGATTTTGCATATAATAAAAGTTACTATTTGAGTATTCATATGGCATTATTTAAAGCAATTTATGGTAGACGTTGAAGATATCTGATTAGATAGTTTGAGACCTCCAAGATTAGACCCCATGGTATGAACTTACTTTAGGAGTGGTTGGATTGAGTTAGGGTAATTCAAGATTGGCTAAGTGAATCTCATAGTAGGTAGAAGACTTATGGAGATTATAGGCTTTATGCCTTAAGGTTTGGAGATTAAGATTGGTTGTTCATTCAAGTATGGCCAATAAAGGGTGTGATAAGGTGAGCCCCAGAAATATTAGATAATTTGAGATCAATCACATAGTTTGAGAGGTGAAATATGAATTATCCTTCATCAAGATTTCCATGTTTTTAAGCTGTGGAAGGACATTCCTAATGAATCTAATGTGCTTTAGTAGGACTTCCCAATGACTCTAATGTGCTTTAGTAGGACTTCCCAATGACTCTAATGTGCTTTAGTAGGACTCCGTTCAGTTGAATATGGGATTAACCTTTCTGGAAAAGCTGGTGTGTATATTTCCATGGATTTCAGTGGTTACACTATAGAGGTAGTTAAGTTTCAATTGAGACACCATCCAATAGAGAAGGCTATATTGAAGATCGATTGCAAGATATGGGCCTAGTATTCTCACCTTTTTGAGGGTTCAGGTACATCATAACCCTTTATTTTTGTAGTTGAATGTTCTTTTAGTAATGCATATTATAATCTCACTCCAGGTTATTTTCTACATTTCCAAATATATTTTCTATTTATAGATTTCCTATAGCTTTCCTAAGTCATTTAAGACTTACAGGAGATGACAGCTTAATTATTGGTTAGTTCATTTGGTTCTGAGAGTCAATTCCCTATTGTGAAGCCTTTATAGGTAAAAAATCACTAACAGGTTAAAAATTCATTCAAATGACCTTATATGCAAATTTTAACAATTCCATCAGCTTTAAATTGTTGAATTTAGGCTAGGGGGACCTTTGGATCAAGTCCTATGGATTCCAGACTCATTTCAAGCTATTGATTGAAAATTAATTAAAATGGCCCTTCGTTATGGGGACCACTTTTTATTGAAATAACCATACATGGATTTTTTACCGTGCCATGGAGTCTGGAATGTTGAATTTTATGGGGTAGCCTTTTTTGCATTCAAGGAATTTTGAATGAATATCGAGAAGTTGATGGATACTTGAAATTTTCAAATCCCCAACTGATGAGCCACTCAGCTAGTGTAACCGCTAAAGAGACACTTAGCTAACTTTAGCGGAGGCTACATAAGCAGCCAACAGATCTCTTAACTAACCATGCTTTCTACCTAGTGGGCCACAAAAGTGGAGCCTAGTCCGCTTAAGAGAAATCCGCCTATGTGTATGTTCGTCTGCTTAGCTGAGGGTGCAGATTTTATGGATACAACTTAAGCAGTCAAGTCACCACTTAAGAGGCACTTGAGAGGCATTAAAATCCCCCACATACCTAATTTTTCATCACAATCATATTAAGTTTTTGTTAATTTTTGGTTGATTTCATAATTTATTCCCTAAATCCCTAGATTAGTTTTGGGTTGATCTTTACATTAATTGAGATTGAAATTTACCCATTCCCGAGGGTAAATGTTTCTTGAGTGCAGAGGGACATGTTGATGGTTTTGAAACTGTGATTCTACAAGCAGACCCTACAAGGGAACTTGACATAATTTTGGATCCAAATCAGAAAATAAAATATGGAGATTAATATTCTCGTATTGATGAGTAGATTATCATTTTGATAGCGTGGCATCATGCAAAAATTTTTCAGAAAGAAAAAATCCTTGATTTAGGGAATATCATGGTGCTTTTTGGGCATCCAGGTAGGCTCGATTTACCTTGATTTTAGATTAGAATTAAAGATAGTATATTTATGAAAATGTGCTATATGTGGGTTAGATATTAGTTTAGGAGATATATTTAGTATAATTTTAACTGGTTTGTTGTTTAATGAAGCGCAAAAAAGACATAATTGACTTAGTTGCTTATTCATTCGGTAAAATCTCTATGTTAGGAAAATAATGTGGCTTATTTAATATATTGTAGTGATATTAGTTACCTTATCCTTGTTTAGGGTAGAATTTTCCTTCGAATAAATTTCAGACATTAGAAGTGGGGCCCTTCTGCCTACCTCAAGCCAAGAATACTATTTCCTACTTCTTGACTTTATAGGCATGTTATATCATCTAAATGTATTTATTGGAGCTTATGATGACTTATGATAGATTGACTCTTGGCAGATGGTACTACTTTTGTTTTAAGTCTAGCAATTTTTTATGACATTGATTTCAGTACGAATTCGGTGATTTATGATATTGAGTTCCGATTCAAGTTCGGCAAAGGATGATATGAATTCTAAATTAAGTTTGACATTTAGGGGTTATCTATAAAGGTTATGAAACTACTTCAAGTTTGATATTTACTGTACTAAATGATCCATGATTATGATTCGTGATACAACTAATTAGTATAATTCTTGTTATGGCTACTCTTTTATTATAACCTTCGGGATATAAGAGGCCTGCATGGAGTTATTTACTTTCTTACACTTAATTCTTTGTAAGGGCCAGTCTATAGAAATAGTTTTGCATTTACTTATTATTATTATTTAGAATTATTTATTTACAATATTTGATGCATCATTCAAGGTTTTCCCTCTCACCTTGACTTAGCATTACTTATATCCCATTTTGTTATATTTATATTAGATATAGCTCATTAAATCAATGGTTGTTATGGAGTGTTAGTGGCTTTGATACTCATACTGTACCTTCTTACCGCTTTAGTAAAGATACGAGTACTAGTGCCATCATTGACACAGAGATTTATGTTGGACAGAGTTTAGAGATCGGGTAAGCTCTCAGAGCTAGTGTTAACCTTTTCTCCTTTTTCTATTTTTGCTTAGTCTTTCTCTTTTTAGGACTGATGTATATTTTACTATGATTGTACTCGTATTCTTTTGGTTTTGTGCCTCTTGTGTCGACACTACTAGGCTATGAGATATCATTATTTCTATTATTTATCTTCTGTTAATTATTTATTAGTCCATGATTTAATGGTTGAAAGTCTCTTATTGCATTTTTTCTAGCATTTATGCCATTTTTCACCAAATTCTCCTATTGCTATTATCTCCGGGATATGGTATGGCTTACCAACTTGTGGGACAAAGTAGGTTCCATGATGACTTAAAATTGGCTTATGAGAACCCTTGACAACATTTAAGTCCAGATAATCCATTTTTCCTTCATTTATTTTAACTCCAACTTCTACTAAAACCCTTTAAAGCTTTGAAAAAATGGAGACTACTCATTGGGTTTGGGGACTGATTTAGAGACCTCATTTATTTTGCCATTATTTATTCCTTAAGTTCTATTTCATTACTTAGTTGATTCTCCTTTTTAAATTCACATCCTTAGTTTACTTTACTGGCTGATTGAGGATGTGTTTGTGCTCATTTCATCCATATTTAGGGTAAATGATTCTTGTGGTTGGAGAGGTATTTAGATCATTTGAAAATTATGATCCCACAAGTGGGCCGCACATTAGATTTTATCTCCGTTTAGAACTGAGAGTATTTTTATATAATATTGGTATTATTATTCTCATATTAATGCATAGATTATTATTTTCATAGCATGGCATCATGTGGAGGCTTTTCGGTCAGCAAAAGCTCTGATTTACTAGAATTTCTCAAGCTTTATCAGTGTCCAGAAAGGCATGGATTACTTTCCTTATAGATTAAGCTTTTTTATCATATTAGTATAGTAATATGCTACATTTGGGTTAGGATTTACATCTTTGTTTAATTCTTAGTGAATCTTTGAAATTTAGACAATTAAAGATCCATTTTAGGTATAATTTATTAATCAGATGATTAAAGAGACATTAGAGTATAATGGAGCCATTCTTCTTCTACTTGAGTTAAACTATTGTATGAGGACTGGTTTTGACCAATTTAATACCTTAAAAGGATCTTAGATGCCCTAGGTGGGTTTTGGGGAGTCGTTTTCCTTAGTATTGACTTTCGGTATTAGTAGTAGGCCCCGCCAGCCCTTAGTTAGGTCAAATTTTCTAGTTAACTCTTCGTAGACCTAGGAATCCTTCTTTCGTTATCTTTTACACAATCATAGACCTTAGCATGAATTAGAAATCTTTTTGTCCTTTGTCTAGACCTGATATCTCGTATTTATTTGAAAGGTCTAATTCGAGTTTGGTAATTACTATTCTCATTTGATATTAAGATTTTTGGTTTTAGTCATGAATTTGTTGTTCATTTATGATGCTAATGTTCCAATGTGATCTTGGTGATTATGGTACAAAGGGATTTTCAGTTGTAATTATGATTTTTACTTACTTTATGTTTACTACTTATAGGTCACTCGTCCTTTATCGTATCCATCGGGCTTTTGGAGGTTCAATTAGGTTAGTTCTCTATTGTTTATTGTTTTTGGGCATATGGGGGTCCTGCTAGGCTATAGTTAACTTATATCCTTTTTGAGTGGTTCATCTTGTTTACTTTATTTGTCAGTTTGAGCATTATTTCAGGTTTGCCTCTTTATCTGTGACTTTAGTTTACACTCTCACATCTTATTATGCTTTAATTATGATTTATCTTAGTCAATGAATGATGCCTACTTAGTAACCATTGTTTTGGTACTCATAGTATATTTCTATAACTTTTTGATGCAAATTTGAGTATGAGTCACCACCATTTATGTTTTATAAATCTTGCTTTCATGATGCACAGAGAGGGTGAGCTTTTGTACCCGGAGCTGATTCTTACTCCTTTTATTACTTTTGGAAAGTTTTTAATTATTGAGATTCTGTGTATATTGGATAATATTCAGTACTCTTATTCATTTTTGGACTTAGTGGCTCTTATACTGACCTTAATACATTATCTGATTTTATTTTATCTTTCTCTTTCTCTTTAGGTATATACACTATTGCACATATATTTTTTTGCCTATAATTCCATTGTATGCACTACAAGAAAAAGGTATATTTAAGACCAACATTTGGGGACAAGTCAATAATTTGGTCTCCAAAAGTATACTTATTAGGACGAGATTAAATTTTGGTCCTTAATATTATATCTTATTACGAAGGTACAAAATTCGGTCTCTAATATTTTTTTAACTGGTCCCAAATTTTAATTTAGTGCTTTGAGCGGGAAAACTTAACCCAAAATAAAATATTAAAATTTTAACAATGTATTTTATTTCACTAAACTTAATAAATGCGCCAATTCCTTTTTGTTTTAAATTATTTCGGCTTCACAATTTGAGCATGGTGATCCGATCACTCTATCTTCTGAGGCAATAAGGGTTGGCCAGTTCATGAGGTTTCACCTTCCTAAGTTTACCAGTTCTAAAGTTGAGGAGGATCCTTAAAGTTTCATTGATGAAATAGAGAGGATATTCTGAATTTTGCACGTGTTGGAGGTTGAAGGTGTTGAGTTTGTTTCCTAACAATTGAAAGATATGGCGTACCAATGGTACTAAGAGTAGGAACAGTCAAGAGGAAAGAATTCTAGTGCTTCTGTGAGGGAGGATTTCTTTGGAGCCTTCTTAGACCACTTCTTTCCTCAAGAGTTGAGGGAAGCAAAAGTGGAAGAGTTTTTGAATTTGAAGCAAGGTAAGAAATTTTTTAAGAAGTATTCCTTGAAATCTCATCAGTTGTCTAGGTATGCTCCAGAGATGGTTTCTAGCATGAGGGATATAATACATAAGTTTGCTTTAGGATTATCTCGTGAGTTGGTCCTTGAAAGCAAGGCGACTTTGTTGATAAAAGACATGGATATCTTTTGGCTGGTTGTGTGTATGCAATAAGTAAAGGAGGAGAAAAAATATAGGTTGATTTTAGTAAGAGAAAAGGAAAGAAATTTAGGACTTCTAAGAAAAACGGTCGAGATGGTGGTAGGTGGATAAGGAAGAAGTGGGGGAGTTCAAGTTTTTTTTCTTGGAAAGTTCTCCCTAGACAAAGCCATTGGGTAATTTTCAATCTCAGTTTGATGGTAGATTTTGGGCACAGGGTGCCCAATCTGAGGCTAGTGGGGCTTAGTTAGCTCTATCCCATCCTCTTTGTAGTTTTTATGGAAGGTTTCACCATGGATTCTGTGCGGAGGGGAAGGAAAGGTGTTTTTCTTGTAGTTGGAGTGGTCATATGCAACATAATTGTCCTGCTAGGATGGCTTTTGGGGATAACAGAGTCACTATTGGCTCTTAATCTCCTTCTACATCGAAGGGTGCTGCTTTAGCTTCTGGTAACGGCACTAGCCAGAATCGATTATAAGCTCTTATGTCTCGCTAAGATTCTAAGTCATATCCCATTATTTTTATAGGTATGTTGAAACTTTTCTCCCATGATATGTATTGTTTACTTGATCCAGGGTCCAAACTATCCTATGTGACCCCATTTGTGGTTGTTCGTTTTGGTTTTGGCCCTGAATGTCTAACTCTATAGTTGTTAAAAGAGTCTATAGGAGGGTGTGGTATTTGTTAATGGTACATAAATTCTTGTAGACTTGATAGAGTTAGATATGGTTGATTTTGATGTTATTTTAGTGATGGATTGGTTACATTTGCTCTATGCGACCTTAGATTGTTGGACCCATACAGTCACGTTTAAATTTTTTATGAGCCAATCATTATGTGGGAAGGGGATTCTTTAGTGACTAAGGGGAAGTTCATCTTATATATTAGAGCCCAAAAGTTGATTTCTAAAAGGTGTTTGTATCATTTGGTCTGAGTTAAAGATCCTATCTCGGAAGGTCCTTCTCTAGAATGCGTTCTCGTAGTTAATAAGTTTCTTGAGGTCTTTCTTGATGACTTTCGTGGTATTTATCCTGATGGGGAAATTGATTTTAGGATTGATCTTTTCTCGTACCCTTGTCTTATCTTAATCCCTCTGTATACAATGGCTACGGCAGAGTTGAAGGAGCTTAAGGATCCATTGAAGGATCTCTTAAATAAAGGTCTTATTCATCCTGTCATATCTCTGTGGGGTGCTCCCATGTTGTTTGTGCTTAAGAAAAATGGTTCCCTTAATGTGCATTGATTATCGTCAGTTCAACAAGGTGACCATAAAGAATAAGTATCCTCTTCCAAGGATCGATGATTTGTTTGATCACCTTAGGGAGGAAAGTGTTTCTCTAAGATTGTTGTTAGGTCAGGTTATCATTAGCTTAAGACTAGGAATATGGATATCCCTAAGACTGCCTTCAACAGCCAATATGGTCATTATGAGTTCCTAGTTATGACTTTT
This sequence comes from Capsicum annuum, assembly GCF_002878395.1. Lineage (NCBI taxonomy): Eukaryota > Viridiplantae > Streptophyta > Magnoliopsida > Solanales > Solanaceae > Capsicum > Capsicum annuum. The sequence continues at coordinate 40,129,514 of NC_061120.1, read as the reverse complement.
GGATTGACAAATGCCCCGACGACATTCATGGATTTGATGAGTAGGGTCTTCCATCTGTTTCTAGATTTGTTCATCATTGTCTTCATTGTTGATATCTTGGTCTATTTTAAGAGTGAGGCAGATCATGTCGATCACCTTTGTACTATGTTTCAAACCTTGAAGGATCATCATTTGTATTCCAAGTTCTCTATTTGTGAGTTTTGGTTAAAGGCTGTGTCTTTTCTTCGTCATGTTATTTCTAGTGAAGAGATCAGTGTGGATCCATAAAAGATTTTCGTGGTTACAAAGTGGCCTAGACCTGTTACTCTAACTGATATTCGAAGCTTCTTGGGTCTAGCCAGGTACTATCAGAGATTTATGGAAAGTTTTTCAATAATACTTGCTTTCTTGACTAGGTTGACCCAAAAAAAGGTTACGTTCTTGTGGCCAGATGCATACGAGGGTAGTTTTGAGAAACTAAAAGATAAACTAACTTCATCTCCAGTTTTGACCTTTCTCGAGGGTAATGATGGTCTCATAGTGTGTTGTGATGCTTCTCATATTAGACTTAGTTGTGTGTTGATACAACATGGTAGGGTGGGGGCCTATGCTTCTAGACAATTGAAAGTTTAGGAGAAGCACTACCTAATTCATGATTTGGAGTTATTGGCCATTGTTTTTACATTGAAGATTTGGTATCACTATTTCTATGGGGTTCATGTTGATATATTCGTTGATCATCAGAGCCTAGAATATGTATTTACTCAGAAATAGTTGAATCTCAGGCAAAAGAGATGGCTTGTGTTGTTGAAGGACTACAATATGAGTTTCCACTACCATCCAGGTAAAGCTAATATTTTTTTTGATGCTCTTAGTAGGTTATCTATGAGGATTCTAGCTTTGGTGGATGAGGGTAAATAGGAGTTGGTGAAGGACATTGACCGTTTGGTTAATCTTAAAGTTAACCTCAAGGACTCTGAGAATAGTGGTGTATTCCTGCATAGGTTATCACGGTCATCTTTTGTGGTTAAGATAAAGGAAAATAAATGTAAGATCCTGATTTGATAAAGATTAAGAGTAATGTGGGTCAATGAAAGGTTGTTGATTTTGCTATTAGTGGTGATGGTATCTTGAGGTACCAAGGTAGGCTATGAGATCCCAATGTCAATAGATTGAGGGAAAGGATTTTAGCTGAAGCTCATGGATTTTGTTAAGCTATTCATCTCGGTTCTATGAAGATATATCATGATCTTAGGGAATTCTATTGGTGGAATAATATGAAGCAAGATTTTACTAGTTATGTGGCTAAGTATATGGTGTGTCAACAAGTTAAAGTTGAACACTTGAGAGCCGATGGTTTGTAGCAAGAGATTGAGTTGCCTGAATGGAATTGGGAGGCAATTAACACGAGTTTCATCATCGGTTTTCCCTAATCCTAGAATCAATGTGATTCTATTTGGGTTATTATGGATAGAATGACCAAGTCCGCTTACTTTTTGCCTGTTAGGACTAGTTATTCGATGGAGGATTATGCTAAGTTGTATCTTGTGAAAATTGTGAAGTTAAATGGTGTTACGATTTCTATCATCTCATATCATGGTACTCCATTCTCATATCTTTTTTGGAAGTTGTTCTAAAAATGTTTGGGAACTAAGGTGTTCCTTCGTACCACTTTCCACCAGCAGATGGAAGGACAAGCGAAGAGGACTATTCAGACATTGAAAGTTATGTTGCATGCTTGTTTGATTGATTATGGCTGTAATTGGCAGGACAATTTGTGGTATTTTGAGTTTGCCTATAACAATAGTTACCATTCTATTATTGGCATAGATCCTTTTGAAGTGTTGTTTGGTAGGAGATGTCGTTCTTCTATTGGGTGATATGAAGATGGTGAGGTTAAGTTGCTTGTCCCAAATTTGTTTCACCAAGCCTTAGAGAAGGTAAAGGTGGTTGGTGATAGGCTGAAAGCCATTCAAAGTTGCCAAAAGTTCAATGCAGATGTGAGGTGTAGGGTTTTGTAATTTAATGTTGGTGATTGGGTATTCTTGATGGTATCTCCTAGGAAGAGAGTGATGCATTCTGGTAAAAAAGGGAAGCTTAGCCCTCGATATGTTGGTCCATACTTTATATTATAGAAGGTTGGTAATGTTGGCTACGAATTGGAGTTGCCCTCTAGTTTGAGATCCATTCATCCGGTATTCCATGTGTCCATTTTGAAGAAGTGTATGAGTGATCCTTCATTGGTTATTCCCTTGGACGATGTTTGTGTTTCAGACTCCTTGTCCTATGAGGATGTACCAGTGAGATTCTTGGATCAACAAGTTTGTCGATTGTGAATGAAATAGGTATATTTAGTGAAGGTTATATGGAGGAACCAAAAGTCCTAGGAAGCTACTTGGGAGGCAGAGAAGGATATGAAGTTCAAGTATCTACATTTGTTTTCCATTTCAAAAACTTGAACCCATTTCCATTTCGTAATTAAAAGTTTAGGGACTTGAGGTATGTGTTAATCTTCTTAACTTTATTTATGTCTTTGTTAGGAAATGGGTTCAAGTCCCTAAACTTTTAATTGCGAAAATATTTTGATAGACTATGGGTTCAAGTACCATAGTAAATTAAATGATAGGATGATTGATTACGGTCATGGCATGTGGTTTATCCTTATTGTGTGTCTTTGATTTCTAACTTGGTTAAAGGTTAGCTTGTTGTGATATGATGTGTTAACTCAGGCTTGTGCTTGCCTTACCCATCATTTGTGGATGAATGATCCAAGTAGGGGAAAATTGGAACACGTAGACTTTAGACCCTTCAAAAAATTCCCTTGGTTGAAGTTTCTAGGCAAGGTACGACTCAAGGGTACTAGTCGTTCCCTAGGATACAACTTTGGGTCCTCTCACTCATATATTAGGCAATGTTTTAGGGGTTTTATTCTATCTAAGTTATGGTTTAGCCTCTCCCAAGTCATATGTTAGGGTATGAGTTGTATGTTGCCTATTCGTATGATGCTTGAAGTCTTGGCCAAATTATTCTGACTTGGTACGAGTTGTAGGGTACCACTCGTAGCTTAGGGTATGAATTATACATGTAGATTCTTATGTTAGTTTAAGGGGTCCATGGGGAGGTTAAGGGTACGAGTTAGGGTGCCACTCATACCCGATCAAGGAGGTGAGTCGTGCCCTCCTAGGTTCTATTTGTAGCTTTTAAGCTGAGGACATTTTTGACTTTTCCCACTGATCCACCCTTACAACCCATGAATAATAACCGTATTTGACCCTTCATTCTTAACATATACAAGATAAAAAACACTCCTAAATCCTCTCAAAACTTCTTTAATAAAGATTGGTGCTAGGGTTTATCAAAGAGGCCATCTAAAGACTTGAGGACCAAGAATCTCTTCGTGAATCATCTTGTATAAGGCGTGTAACTCTTCCCTCATTGTTAGTTCAAAATATCATGTGTTTGAACATTTATTTTGATTCTTAAATGGTGGGTTTGAAATCCAAAGTTGATGGTTTTGATGAATATTGATGAGTATTGTTTACTGTTGATTTAACTAATGTTTTCACATGTTTTTGGTGGTGGTTTTCATATGTGGGTTGTTGTTGATTGTGGTTTAATAAATGGGTCATGAGTAACCCTACCTTAATAACTTTTACCTTTGTTTTGGTCTTGTTAAAGGTATGCCCAGATGGTGTTTGTGAAAATGTCTAAAAGAAATTACTAGTCATATGATAATATTATTTTGAACTAAGGCAATGGTTTAATGAGTATGAATGTTTTGCAAATGGTTTTGTAAAGGCCTTGTAGGCCATGAAATGGTTTAAATGAAAACCTTGGTGGTTTAATTGATTATAATGGGTTCTAGTCCCTAAACCTTAGAGTTAATGAGTGTCCTTGTTGGATGATGGTTTATATCCCCAAAATAATATGAATGGTTGATTAATAAAGGTAATGACATATGTATACTTGCAAGTAGTGTTGGTATGATGATACTAACCAAGTGCCTTTGGAAAGAAATTGACAAAATGGTTGGTTGTGTATGAATATTTTTAATTTGGGCTATAAAGAGGGATGTTTAGCCAAGCCATGGAAGGCGGAGGCACTGTGGGGACCAAAGCTAGAAACTCACGGTTTTCCTGTGTGAGGTTGGTCATAGTAACCGTGTGCATGATGTCACACTTATACTCTTAAAGATGTACTAGTCATCTCATGTTCTCTCTGGATTATGCGACAAATACGCACTGGGGCCCTTTCAGTAGGTGGCGCTAACCCCATATAGCCCATAGGTGAATTTTAAACAGCAAGGGCATGCATCCTAGGTTAATGATTTCAAAGTTCATGCAAATGTTATCCTCTATACCGGCATGGTATGTATATATATGTATTGATTAAATGGTTTTAAAGTATTGGTATTTTTCTATCCTTATCCTTGAGTTACATGCTAGCATGCTAACTGCAAACCATCTCCTAACGTTGTTTCCCAACATGACTTAGGGGTCAACATTTTTTCTTCTCTTCCTGTACAGTTATTATGTGTTCAGGCAGTTCGAGTGTTGACATTGAAGTGGTGAGCTTCCATACTTCGAAAGGCACGTATTTCATGGTCTTCTTACCTGACGTCATAGACTTCGTTGGATTTGGTTCTGGTTATTGTCAGGGGCATGTCTCGATATGCTATTTAGGATTTGTGAATGACTGTGGACTTGGGTAGGCTGGATGTTCTATGTGGATATAAGTGGAATTATTAGACGTTCTTAAGTTATTTTATTAGTCCTGTTTCCGCTATATTATTAGTATATGTTTAGAATTCATCCAACAGTTGTGGTTTGATGTGATGGTTAGGTTAACCAAATGGGGCAGTCTCCGGCCCTTGTTTGGCTTGAGATGCCCATTTCGATAAGGCCCCAGTTTGGGTTCTGTCATACTCAGATTTCACCAACCAGCTCTATGGATTGCCTTCGATGAAATATCTAATTTAACATCACGAAACGACTCAGTTTCCTTGTTTATTCAGACTCATCAAGGCTCAAATCCTCAATTACCTTAACATCTTCTGTGTTACCCATATACCGCTTTACCTTTTTCCCATTTACATTGAACGGGGCTTCACTATCACGCTTTAATTCTAAATAACTATGTGGAAACACTCTCACCACAATAAATGGCCCATACAATCTAGGCTTCAATTCTCCTAGAAATAGGCGAAGTCTCGAATTATACAACACTACCTGGTCACCTAGCTCAAACACTCTTTTCTCGATTTTTTGAACATGATTCAGCTTCATATTCTCCTTGTATAGTGCAGAACTCTCATAAGACCATAGTTGGAATTCATCCAACTCATTCACCTTACTCATTCTTGCCTTTTCTGTATCATTCCACACAAAGTTCAACCTCTTGAATGCCCACAATGTTTTGTGCTCAAGTTCTATAGGCAAGTGACATGCCTTACCATACTCCAATTGATATGGAGAAGCACCTATTGGGGTCTTCAAAGATGTTATGTAGGCCCATAATGCATCACTTAGCTATCTTGACCAATTAGTACTATTGGCATTAACAATCTTTGCGAGAATGAACTTTATCTCTCTGTTGGACACTTCAACCTGTCCACTGATGTGTTAGATGATGCTAACACATTTGAATCTTTTAACTCTGAATAATTGCAAAGTCTTAAGCAACTTTTTTTGTTTTTGATCGTTTTTGTGTGTTAATACAGAAACAAGTGAGCGGGGAGGAAACCAAAGGAAAGAAGAATAAAATAGTTGAAATCTTGTGGAAATAAGCTGAAATATATCTAACGATCATTTTAAAGCGTCGTCATACATGGGATGGGTTGTCAAAGTCACCGTCAAATATTTGACATCTCATCAAAATTATCGTCAACCAGAGGGCAGAGCATGCATATTTCTAGTCAAGTGTGATGCCAGTTTGCATGCGCCGTCAAGATCTTTAACACGCCATCAGTATTACCTCTGAAGAGTTAGAAGATCACAATTCACGTGAACCTTTGAGACATTTTGCACACGTCAGGTGTCTGAAGCGCCTTGAAAAGCATCATCGTCTAATCCAAAGAGAAAATTGAAACTTTAATTTGGTTTCCTTAATTAGGGTTGACTATTTAAATACTTGTTTTAGGGTTTTTAAAAAAATGGAATTGGTCATTATCAATCAGACATTAACTCTGAGAAGAAAGGGATGTGCACTACTCTCTTTCATCAATTTTTCTTCTTGTTTCTTATCAACTATTTTTGGTCTTCTACCTTGTGATTAAATTGAAGGAACTACTTGTTGTTTTTCATCTATTCATAAGTTTTTCCTTATTATCATGAATTCAACTTGTTGTTTTGCTCATCAACTCATAAGCGGCTAATTCCATTAGACGGAGTTATGGGATCTATGGATTAGGGTTTGATATGATGCTAGGTCTTTAACGGATTCAAAGAGTAGTAGAATGTCTTGAAATTCTGTTGTTTTAACTGAAATCTAGTGGTTGCAAACATTAGATTATGCCTTAGGTTTTAATTGCTTCTAACGGAGAAATAGACTAGAGGTCGTGAATTATCAACAAGGACTCGGAAGATACCAACCTTCTGTTTAGTGATCGATGCCGTAACTGGATTAATCTACCTGAGATAGCATCCTATTAGAAATAGATAAGTTATCTAAGTTCGAGAGAATTAGATAATAAATTGTCTGGAGAGGTCGAGAGATAAGTCAAAAAGTATCATAGTCAAGGATATTCTTTTGTTTCTACTAACTCCAAGAATCCCAAGCATTACCTAATATTTGTTAACTCCCAATACCTATGGTGAACATAACTCTGGTTTCTCATTTATATTGATTACAACACTAAATATTGAAAGTGACAATTGATTCTCTGTGAAATTTAAACCCCCATCTTCGGAAACAGTAAACTATTAGTAAATTATTTGGTAAACAAATCAAAGTTCACACCCTATTCCTTGTGGGATTCGACCCCAACCTAGTTGGATTTTACAATGACAACGATCGCTTACACCCATTTAAGAGTGTAATTTGCGCCTTATCAAAAATGGCGCCGTTGCCGCGGAATATGGTTGTAGACTAAAAGTTTGTACGCCAAAATTTGTAGATAGTTAAGTTTCCTTGATTTATGTTTATTTGTTCTTTTCATTTATTGTATGTACTGTGGTTTTTATGCCAAACACAAGAAGTTGTGGAGCACCAATATTACTAATCAATCGGGAACCTCAACTGATAGGAAGACTGGCTAAACAACAGGAAGCAGAAAGACTAGCTTCTATGGCCAGGGCTCAGGTGAATGTGTAAAATTTGTGTCAACAAGCACCTCACCAGAACCTTGAAGATGAATATTTGGGTGATGAGGAATTGCTGAATCCTCAAAACCCAAGGCGAGCTGAACAAGTTGCTGCACAAGTCCAGCGAAACGTCAACAAAAATTGTCAAGTCCAAGGAAGATATGGGCAACAGCCTATGCAATATGAGGATGATAAAGATGATGAAGGAATGGAAGGAGCTACTACAACTGGTGCTATCATTCCTCCACCGTTGGCACCAGGTGCAAAATTCAGCATAACAAGTAAAATGATATAACTCCTGAATCTAAAGGGGTTATTTGGAGGCTTTCCTGGTGATGATCCTAACATGCATTTGGTGAAGTTCATCACCATTACCAAATCCTTTGACAATCTGGGAGTAAGCCAGAATGCGATCAGGTTGAGATTGTTTCCTTTGTCTCTGTCTTGGGAGGTAACAATGTGGTTGAATTAGTCAGATCTCGATTCTATAACCAACTGGAGATAGTTGAAAGACGCATTCCTAGAATAATTCTTTCCACCCTCCAGAAGGGTACAATTGAGGGACGAAATTAGCAACTTTAGACAACTTTCGACTAAAGCACTACATGAAACCTAGGAAAGATTTAAGAAAAACCTTGCATAATGTTCGAACTACAATATGTCGGACTTGCACTTGATGCTGACTTTATACAGAGCTTTCAACTATGTGACAAAGCCTATTGTTGGCAACGCTGTAGGTGGTTCGTTCATTGATCTCTCTTTTTTAGATACTTCTGATATACTGAATAGAATGACCAAGGAGAGTTGGACTTTGCACACTAGGGATTCTGTAGTGGCTAGCCTGACTGTTGCTGGTTGTATTACTGCGAAGCAGTATAGAAGAGATGAGGAGCGAGATCAGGACTTGTCCCTCTTGAGACGCAGATGGACTTGCTGGCCAAGCACTTGCTATACGGGAAAACTGAAATGGTTAAGGTTGTGGAATCTCAGGGTACTGTGTCTACAGGTGCTGATGCTAAGGCAAACTATGTGAGTAATCAGGGGTGTTTCCGAGGCAATAGCCAAGGGAAAAAAGGTCAGACTTTCTATGACAAGCCTGATTATAAAGATAGGGAGCAGGAACATTTGAGAAATAATACTGACAGGAGTGGTTTGTATATTCCTCCTGGAAGTTGGGATGCTACGAAGACTAGTTTTGGCAGGATGTCCATGGAGGACATGATGGAAAAGCTATTAAAGGGAGTTGAAGCTACCAACTCAGGGGTAACTAATATGAAAAGTGAATTTTATACCCTCAGTCAATTGGTTAGATCACACTCTACTTCTATTAAGAAGTTGGAGCAATAGATAAGACAACTATCGGCTACTCTAAACCAAAGAAAAGCTGGTACTTTACCTAGTGATACAATTCAAAAACTGCAGACTGATGGCTCTTTTTTGGGATTACCACTCGAAGTGGAAAGATATTATCTGGCCTTTCTATGGGCAAAGTTGTAGAGAAGGAGGTAAATGTTAATGAATCAGAAGGAAGCAATCCAGTAAAGTCTGAGAAGATGGATGGTTTTATTGATATTTTAGAGAAAGAAGACAAAAAAAAAGGGCAAGTGGTATTGAAAGAAATGCCAAGACCACCACCTCCCTTTTCTCAGAGATTAAAGAAGAAAGTAGATAATGGAAAATTTAGCAACTTCATGATAATAATGAAACAACTGATGGTGAATGTGCCGTTGATGGAGGCACTTGAGCAAATGCCGAACTATGCTAAATTTATGAACTGTTAACAAAGAAGCGGAAGGTAATCTGTGAGCCGTTGGACAACATCCACCACTGTAGTGCTATTTCTTTACAATCCTTAGTGAAGAAAAAGCCTGACCCCGGAGCATTTACCATACCGTGCATAGTTTGGTCCATGAAGTTTACCAAAGCTTTATGTGACTTAGGAGCAAGTATTAATATGATGCCACTTGATATATGTAAGAAGCTTGGATTGGGGGAACCTACCCCCACAATGATGTGTCTTTGATGGAAGATAGATCGGTGAAACGACCAGTTGGTATAATACATGATGTGTTGGTAAAGGTGGATGACTTTATTCTGCCTGCATATTTTGTGATATTGGATTGTGATGTTGATTTTGAGGTACCCATCATTTTGGGTAGACCACTATTAGCCATAGAAAGAGTATTGGTTGATATGGAGCTCAATGAGCTAAAGTTCAGGTATGGAAAAAGGGAGGCCAGATTCAAAATGCACCCTCCTATTAAGCAGTTGGAGGAGATGAATATCTTCTTGGTTGTGGATGTATTCTAGGATATCGATAATAAGGTATCGATATGGTATCTTGACGAAGTCTAAGTAGTCAAGATAATCAAGTCATGATGCGATGTTAAATCAGGAGCTGTTTGGAAGGCAACCCAATGTTTTAATTTTATTGAACTTGTGTTTTTAATATTTGTAGCTAAGAGTCTTACAAAGGAGGTGAACTAGTTTCAATCAACTTGAGGAGGATTGAAGTTAATTTTGATGGGTTTTCATAAGTATGACAAGACGTGAGAAATAGAATCAAAATACTCAAGTTAAAGTCCTATTCTTTTAAAGATGACGATAATTTTAAAGCACCGTCAGGTATCTGACGTGCCATCAAAAATATCATCAAACGAGTTGATCCCAACTTAAAATTTTAGGCTAACTCGGCCCAGCCACAGCTGTTCACATTCCCGTGTACCATACGTCTTTTCCTATTAGTTTTAATTTTCTTTCCTTAGTAAGTTATTTACCTTTCTTCATCAAAGTTATTTCCATCTAAGACAAAATTTTTGAAACTTTCCTTGTTAAAGCCTGAGGATTAAGTCAAGAAACCTTCTCTCTCTCTTATCTCAATCTTCTTTAACTCAAAATGCTATATGCTCAAAGTGCATCAACTAAGTGTCGACACTCAGGTATGAGAAAAACTTCAACTTCATTTTTTTAGATCAATTCTGAAATATAAGAGACCTTGGTTTTGAAGGATTGGGCTGAACCCATTGACATTCTTCAAGATCCTTTGAAAACTAGGGTCTGTAGGAGAATGTGGTATAATTTCGTGGAAATCTTAATAAACAGCATGACCTAAGTTGTAATTGAGAATAATGGTAGAAGAAAAATCAAGTAAAAAGAAGTTAGAAGTTATAATAATGTCTGACGGCAATGTTCACGACCTTGCACCTGTGTGAAGGCCATTCTAAAGCTGAGAAAAGTTTATAGATTCTGAAAAAGGTTGACAACGCTTTTGAAGCTCCGTCACACCTGTGATGGCAAATCAGAAAGGCGGTCAAACCTGCAAACTAAAAACAGTGATGATGTTAAACTGAGATGATTCTTCTTGTTCTCTTGTTTAAGTATGGACACTAATTGAGAATTTTCATGTTGTTGCAAAATTGATAATGGTACCAAAGAAAAAGAATCCAACCACACCAAAGAAAGAAGCTAAAGAGAATGTACCTCGACAGCTTGTCAATAAGGACTCTGATTATGAAGGTGATGTACCCTTGCTTAGATAGACAAGAAAGAGGGCTGGTCCAAAGACACCACCTCCACCTAAGCCTATTGAGGTGGAAGATACTGATGATACTGAGGTAAAAACCTCATCTGTGAAAGCATCGGAGAAAAAAAGATCATAACACACTAAACAAAAGTCTGAGGGCACTGAACAAGAAGTTGAAACTGAAGATTCTGAAAGGCCTGTAACTGAAAAAACTAAGTTTGAATCACCATCATCGAAGCAGCAAGGTGATAAGGATTCTACAGTAGGGGTAACTTTGGTGAAATACGAAAATCCTGAGGTTAGGAACAATGCGAGATGGAAAATCCCTGCAGCTAAAATGATCTATTTGGACGGACTTTGCATAACAGATCAACGAAGTACCAGAAGGACAATTCTCGTAGTAAAGAAAATCATCACTACGGGGTTGATCAGATACCCTAAGGTGATGCAAACACTCAAGGAGTATGGCTTGGAGTGGACTACCAGGGGAAGTGGTGTTTACTTTCCTTCATTAGTCGGGGAGTAATACGTGAACTACAAGGCTACGGTGAAAAATATGTGCAAAGAAGGAGATAGAACTTCAGATAAGCCTCTGCTGACCAAAGTTCCAGTACGTGGAGTGAGGGTGGATATTTCACATGCCATCATAAACAGGTTTCTTCATAGGCTAGCCTTTGTCCCATAAGCCACTTCACCTACCTTATATGCCCAGTTGAAAGAAAACCAGCGCAAATGGCTAGCAACTCTCATAGTAGATTGGGAACCTGAGTGGCTGAATAATCTGGCAGAAAAGATTACCAAAACGTCTCTAAATTTAGAGGCAAAATTTTGGTGAGGTTTAGTCCGGATTCATCTGATACCCACCAAGGGAGAAAACATATTAACGGATGATCGAGAAATATTGGTTGCAAGATTGACAGACAGAACTACCTTGGATTTCAGAGAAATGATAGATGAAAAGATCAAGATTCAGCTCGCAAGACCTGATGCTGCATATCCATTCCCATGTATGATTACTAGGTTGTGTAAAACAGCTAATGTACCTGATATTTCAGGTATTGATGATGAGCTACATGCCAAGAAAACTCACAACCTTGTCAGAAAAATAAAATTTAGATGGGCTTATGACTTGATCAGGATGTAGTTGGTGCAGCAGATCCTCGAGTCACTGAGATCATGTCAGCACTAGATTTAGGGATGCCAGTCTCTGAAAATGTACCACCACCACCAGCATATTCATCTTAGGCAAGCTCAGTGCCTCAAAGTGAGCCGACTACTTCAGTCCCTCTGGCAGCAATAGGTTTGGCATTTCAGCCGATTGATATCAGAAAGGTGGATAGACAAGCAAATTGGTGTGAGGTACAACTACAGGCCATTGCCAAATAGTTTGCCACCACTGTGGACAAAAGAATCATAGCTGCACTCAAACCTTTCATAACTTTGCCTGAGTTAGTGGCAAATTTAGAGAATAGTTCGATGCCCGAGCAAGAGAGATGATCAGTGCTGATCTTTCCACTTTCAGGGCTGTGTTGGATAAGGTAAAAGCTGAAGTTGGGATGATGCAGCAGCACTAAATCATGGTGCCAACAGGTTCAGCTATGTATGATGTAGAGAAAGAAATTCGTATACTCAATCTCACTGTGGATTCTTCGAAGAAAGAGAAGAAAAAGGGAAAAAAAAGGCAAGAACAAGAGAGATAAGCCGAATAGTTAAGAAGAGAGAAAATCTAAAAAGAAAGAAAAGAAGAAAGCAAAGAAGGAAGATTTCAAAAAGTCAAGATTGGAGTCCCTAGCTAACATATAAAAATGGAAACAACCATCAAATCTAGGGTTGCAGGTGCTTCATCAAGCCAGGCTTCAGCCACTGCAAAGGAGGATGCTATGAGTGGGGAGAAGACAGTAAATGATGCTGTAGCAGGGTCGAACACCCAGGATCTATAGGCTTGACTGTCTTCAGGTATATCCTAACCCTTAGTGCATTTTATTTTTGAGTTTAAGTTGAGGGTATAGGGAAACTATTATTGTAAAATGTTCTGTAAATAATTAGGTATAGTACAATTACTTGAGGTAGTTAGCTTGTTTTGTAATTTTTAAGTACCTCTTTAGTGGTCTAATCTGTCATGATTTGTGTGAATTGCATCTAGCGTGACCACTGCATATCTTTTTGTGGCATTAGTGTGGAAAATAAATAACCTGTAGAAAACAAATGCATGAAACAGATGAGTAGTGATGTGCTATATACCTGTGTGCTATGTTCATGTAAGGTCTTACTCAGTTTCCATTGTGCGTTGAATCTAGAACATGCCCAGTTATCCGTACAATAGTCATAGGATAGGCGTTAGGAAAAGATCATAGGCCATTTTTGCATGTTAACCCATTTTAGCTTAAATCACCATCCAAATGTGAATAATATCCCTTGATCCCTTTTTGCGCTAAAATAGCCTACTTCTTTTTTATACACCTTTGACCTTCCCATTACATCACAATGAACCTATTTTGGCCCTGGTCCTCCTTGGACACTATGCACATCGACTTAGGCAAATAACCTAAGTTAAGGGTGGCTACTATAGGGATGCGTGATACATTATGACTATGAAGAGAGGTAAAAGAAGGTAAATGAACAACAAGTTGGGTGTAGTGAAAAATAAAAAGAGAAAACTAAAAAATTTAATCTAATGCTTGAACAGACAACACCCATCTTGAGAATGCTTGACAAATAAAAGAGGCAAGTAAAGAAGGTCAAAAGTTGAGACCCCATTAGTTGATTTGTCCCAAGGAGGTGTAGTCACTATGAAATACCCATCAATATCATTCCATCCCTGAGCCTACATTACAAGCTTAAGAAAAGCCCTATAGTGATCCAAACTGACTTGTCTGAAAACTTAGATACTGACTATAAAGGCAAGCCTATGGCATTTGATGCGCAATGTTGGAACTTTATTTTGAGAGTGAGTCTTACATTCATCCCTATGTCTATACATGTGAATTTGAGTGAGAAAATGATTGCTTTGTTATGAGGGCACAACAGGTTTATTGCGATTAACTGCTTTGTTTGGATAATGTAATTTGGGTATGTGCTAGGTTGTTATTGCTGAGATTTTTGCCATATCTAGATACATGTGAGTTAAATGGGTTTTTTCAAATATTAGACACAATTTATTTTACTTTGATTGATCATTGAGATGGTGCATGTATTCTGACCTGATGAGAGTAGTTAGCTTCCGAATTGTACTTTGTATACTACTAGTTATGTTTGGTTGCTTGAGGGCAAGCAATTGTTTAAGTTGAGGGTGTTGATGTGTAAGCCGATGCTAACATATTTGAAGCTTTTAACTCTTAATAATTTCAAAGTCTTAAGAAACTTTTGTTGTTTTTAATCGGTTTTATATGTTAATGCAGATACAAGTGATTGGGGAGGAAGTCAAAGGAAAGAAGAATAAAATAGTTTAAATCTAGTGGAAATAAGCTAAAATGTACTTGATGATAATTTTGAAGCACCGCCATACATGGGACAGGCTATCAAAGTCACCGCCAAGATTAGACAGAACCTGAGAAGATTAGAAGAACTGTGAGGATGATTCGAAAGGGCTGTCAAATATTTGACATCTCGTCAAAATCCCCATCAACCAGAGGGTAGAGTATGCTGATTTCCAGTGAAGTGTGATGGCAGTTTAAAAGCGCCGTCAAGATCTTTGACATGCCATCAAGATTACCATCTGAAGAGTCAGAAGAGAACAATATACTAGAAACTTCGATGCCATTTTACACATGTCATCAGGTGTCTGACGCACTGTCAAAAGCATCATCATTTAATCCGAAGAGAAAACTGAAACTTTAATTTTGTTTCCTTAATTAGGGTTGTCTATTTAAAGACTTGTTTTAGGGTTTTTTTTTTAAAAAAAGGAATTGGTCATTATCTATCAGATAGTAACTCTGAGAAGAGAGGGACATGTATTGCTCTCTTTCGTCAATTATTCTTCTTGTTTCTTATCAACTATTTTTGGTTTTCCACCTTGTGATTAAATTGAAGGAACTACTTGTTGTTTTTGATCCATTAGTATGTTAATTGTTATCATCATGAATTCAACTTATTATTTCATTCATCAAATCATGAGCGGCTAATTCTATTAGCCGGAGTTATGGGATCCATGGATTAGGGTTTGATATGATGCTAGGTCTTTAACGGATTCAAAGTGTAGTAGAACGTCTTGAAATTCTGTTGTTTTAACAAAAATCTAGTGGTTGCAAACATTAGATTATGCCGTAGGTTTTATTTTCTTCTAACAGAGAAATACACTAGAGGTCATGAATTATCAATAGGGACTCAGAAGCTACCAACCTTCGGTTTAATGATTGATGCCATAACTGGATTAATCTACCTGTTATAATATCTTATTGGAAATAGATAAGTTATCTAAGTTCAAGAGAATTAGATAAAAAATTGTCTGGTGAGGTCGAGAGATAAGTCAGAAAGTATCATAGTCAAGGATATTCTTCTATTTCTACTTACTCCAAGAATCCCAAGCCTTACCTAGTATTTTTTAACTCCCAATAGCCATGCTGAACATAACTATGGTTTCTCATTTATATTGATTACAAAACTAAAATATTGAAAGGCACAATTAATTCTCTGTGAAATTTAAACACCCATCTTTGGAAACAGTAAACTATTAATGAATCATTTCATAAAAATATTAAAGTTCATACCCTATTCCCTATGGGATTCGACCCCAACCTAGTTGGATTTGATATTGATAACAATCACTTACAACCATTCAAGAGTGTAATTTAAGTGTTATCATCCGCTAGTCTTAGGGTGATAAGGTGTGGCTACCTTATTCCTTACACCATACTTTTCAAGCAATTTTTTTAATAGGCAATTGGAAAAATGTGACCCACCATCACTAACGATTTCATGTGGCATGCTGAATTGAAAAAATATGTATTTCTTCAGGAAGACAATGAAACTTCTTCCTTTATTATTGGGGAATGCAACCACTTTCACACATTTAGATACATAGTCCACCGCCACAAGAATGTACTGCATACCAAAGAAGATCATAAATAGACCTATGAAGTTTATCCCACACACGTAAAATAACTTTAACTCTAGAATGGGTATAATAGGAAGTTCATATCGTCTAGAGATTTTACCTTGACGTCTAAATTGGTCACAGGATGCAACAAAGTCATAAGTGTACTTGTATATTATAGGCAGTAGTTCCAACATTGCAAAATCTTATTGGTTGTGTGGGTTCCTCCATGGTGGCCCCCAACTAGTGACATATGAAAAGCCGAAAGAATGCTCATCACTCTACTTCAGGGATGCATCTATGAATGCCAGGAAAATTGCAAAGTCAGCAAGCCAGGGAATTAGGTCTTGCGATACTACAAAAATCTACCCGTCTGGAAAAGTATTATTGATTTTTAGCCCATTCCCTACTTTCTGCTGCTTCATCCTCAAGTCTGGACAAATGATCAGCAACTTGATTTTTTGTACCCTTTTGGTCTTTTACCACAAAATCAAACTCTTGTAGCAAGAGAACCCAACGGGTAAATCTAGACTTTACATATTTATTCTCTATCAAGTATCTCTAGGCTACATGATCTGTGTGCACAACAACTTTTGTGCCAATAAGATAAGATCATAATTTCTCAAAGACAAAAACCACTGCTAGTAGCTCTTGTTCAGTCATTGTATAATATTCTTCAGCAGGTGATGAGTGTTGATTTTACCACTCATTTTCACTTAACATTTATGCACATTACCTAGTTTTGAATGAATAAATGAGACATAATTTTGATTGAATGCACTAATATACACATTTTGCAGGCATAGAGTTGATAAGATAGAAAGAATCACAACCTATAGAAAAATCATCCATATACCAAAACCACTGCCTCTCTTTCCTCAAAGATTGAAGAAGAAGGCCGATGACATGAATTTTAGTAAATTTATAGCAATATTGAATCAGTTGACAGTCAACTTGCCTTAGGAAATGGCACTTGAGCAAATGCCAGGATATGCTAAATTTGTAAAGGATCTTGTCATGAAGAATAGAGAAGTGAGATAAGAACCCGTGGATAATCCCCATCATTGTAGTGCTATTTCTACAAGGTCCTTGGTGTAAAAGAAGGTAGAACCAAGAGTAATTACTATTCTTTGTAAAATTGGATCTCTGGAATTTTCAAAGGCCTTATGTGATCTGGGAGCGAGCATTATTCTGATGCCGCTAGATGTTTATAAAAATTTAGGTTTGGAAGATCCCACACCTACTAATATGAGACTAGTTATGGAAAACAGGTCTATAAAAAGGCCGATCAGTATGCTATATGATGTACTGTAAAGGTGGCTAATTTTATAATCCATGCCGACTTTGTGATCCTTGATTACAAAGTAGACTTTAAAGTGCCCATAATTTTGGGTAGACCTTTCTTAGAAACTAGGACAGATTTAGTTGACATGGAGCTAAATAAGTTAAAGTTTAGAATCAATGGGAAAGAAAGAAGTTTTGAAGTGCATCAATCTTTGAAACAACAAAAGAAGTTGAGGGTCATCTCAATTGTTGATGTATTCTATAAAGATGTGAAAGATACACCAGTACGACTAGGGATGAAGCACTTTCAAGGTATATTGATGAAGTCTTAATAGTTAAGCTAACCTAGTCGTGCCGCGACAGTAAATTAGTCACTACTTGGCAGGCAACCCAAGGCATTTTGTTGTTTTTATTTGTATTATGTGATTGACATCATATCTCTGCACCTATAGTGCCACAAGTATGTTCCTAACTCTCTTGTTTTGGTTTGATAAATTGGTGACAATGCATGATTTTAAGTTGAGGGTGAGACTGCTTGTAGGTGTTGATGTCCTCTTAGGGCTTTTTTGGCAGTGCCTCTTTTCGCTTGAGCCTTGTTCCTTGTAGAGCTGATATGTTTAGGCGTATTGTGTTTTTTTCTGTTATTTATTGTGGTTAATTGGTAGAAAAATAAGTATCTGGGGCAGTTGACATATTTTGATAATTTTTGGGAATGGTAAATACCTCTCCAATTATATACTTTGTAACTGTGTGATGTGCATCTATACAAGACTACTGTGAATCTTTTTCTAGCATTTGCATTAGGGACATGATAATCATTGCTAACAATTGAATAAATCGGATAGGTAGTAGCTTGGTGATGTACCTTTATGCCATGAAGTTGGAATTGATGGAGTAGGTGAAACTGGAGCTATTATTCCTCCACCTTTGGCACCCAGAGCTAAGATCCATATTTCAAACATGATGATTCAACTCCACCATCTTAAAAGGTTATTTGGTGAACTCTCGGGCGATGATCCCAACATGGATTTAGTGAATGTTGTTACAATTTGCTGGTGGTCTGATAACCTGAGAGTGGGACAAAATGTCGTCCGTCTGCGCTTATTTCCTATGTCTCTATATGGGGAGGCAACATTATGGCTAAATGAGCTGACGCTCGATTCTATAACCAACTGGAGGTAGTTAAATGAGGCTTTCCTAGAAAGGTTCTTTCTACCTTCCAAGAGGGTACAACTGATGGATGAGATCTACAAATTTAGGTAGATCCCAACTGAATCCCTTTATAAGACATAGAAGAGGTTAAAAAAGAAGCTGATACAGTGCCTAAACCATAATATGATGGATATTTATCTGATGGAGACTTTTTATTGGGCATTGAACTCTATTTTGAAGCTAGTTGTTGACAATACTGTAGGGGGATCATTTGTGGATCTCACTTTTCAAGAGCTTCTGAGATGCTTGAATGGATGACGATATAATGTACAACTTGGAATAGAAGTGATTTTATGGTAGCAATCTCTACTGTTTCTATTCGTATGATTCCTGAGCAATGTAGAAAGAAGGAGGAGTGAGATCATGATATGGAACACTTAAAAATGCAGATGAACTTGTTGACTAAACATTTATTATCTGTAAAGATGGAGAAAGCAAAAGCTATCAAGTCCCAAGGACAGGTTGATTCTAATTCTGAAGAGGAAGTGAACTATCTCAATAACCAGGGGGTTTTCAAGGCAGTATCCAAGGGAATCAAGGTCGGACTTATTAGGATAAATAAGTTTATGGGGATTATTACCAAGGTATTTAGAAGAATAAGACTAACAGGAGTGGACTTTATCTGCCACCAAGCAATCGAGACAATACTGCTACTAGCTCGGGAAAAATTTCCATAGAGGACATGATGAAGAGGTTGGTAAAACGTGTTGAGGCCACCAATGCAGGTGTGACAATAATGAAAATTGACTTTTTTGTCATTGAGTCAGTTGGTAAACTCACACTCAACTTTAATCAAACTATTGGAGTAATAGATGAGCCAAATTTCAGCAACATTAAATCAGAGAATGAGTGGAATGTTACCTAGTGACACAATTTAGAATCCTCGTAATGATGGTACTTATATGGAAATTACCACTCAGAGTGGTAAGATATTACTGGGCCTTTTGGTGGGAAAAACTATGAGCCAATATATGGTTGAAAAAGATTGTGAGACTAAGGAAAGTAATCCAGTGTAGTCTAAAAATCTGGATAGCATTAATATCCCTTCTAATAATCAACAGAGTGATGAGTTCGAAAAAGGGAAAGAGCAGGAAAAGGAAGTAGTGCTGAACACTCTCCTCAAAACACTACCTCCCTTTTCTTAAATATTAAAGAAGAAGGAAAATGACAAGAAGTTTAGTAAATTTATGGCAATATTGAAGCAGTTGACAGTCAACGTGCCTTTGGTAGAGGCACTTGAGAAAATTCTAGGATATGCTAAATTTATGAAGGATCTTGTGATAAAGAATAGATAAGTAAGATAAGAACTGGTGGATAATCCCTATCATTCTAGTACTATTTCTCCAAGGTCCTTAGGGCAGAAAAAGGCAAACCTAGGAGAATTCACTATTCCTTGTACAATTAGATCGCTATAATTTTCTAAGGCCTAATGTGATGTTGGAGCGAGCATTAATCTGATGCTGCTAGCTATTCATAAAAATTTAGGTTTGGGAGACCCCACACCCACCAATATGAGACTAGTTATGGTAGACAGGCCTGTGAAAAAGCCGATTAGTATGCTACATGATGTGCTTGTAAAGGTGGCTGATTTTATATTTCCAACTGACTTTGTGATCCTTGATTGCAAAGTAGACTTCAAATTGTACATAATTTTGGGTAGACTTTTCTTAGCAACTAGGAGAGTGTTAGTTGACATAGAGCTAAATAAGTTAAAGTTTAGGCTCAACGGGAAAGAAGTTAGTTTTGAAGTGCATCAATCCATAAAACAACAAAAGGAGTTAAGTGCCTTCTCAATCGTTGATGTATTCTATAAAGATGGGAAAGATGCACCATCAGGACTAGGGATGAAGCACTTTCAATGTATCTTGATGAATTCTTAGTAGTCAATATAATCTAGTCGTTCCACGATATTAAATTAGGCACTACTTGGGAGGTAACCCAAGGAATTTTGTTGTTTGTATTTGTATTATGTGATTAGCAGAAGATCTCTGCACCTATGGTGGAACAAGTATGTTTCTAACTCTTTTTTTTTATTTGATGCATTGGGGACAATGCATGACTTTAAGTTGAGGGTGAGACTGCTTCCGGGTGTTGATGTCCTCTTGGGGTTTTTGTTGTCGTGCCTCTTTTCCTCGGAGTCTTGTTCCTAGTAGAGCCGATATATTTAGGTGAATTATGTTTCATTTTTTGATGTATTGTGGTTAATTGGGAGAAAAATAAGTATCTGGGGAAGTTGACATATCTGGAGAAAAATAAGTATCTTCAATCGTCTATTTTGTAACTGTGTGATGTGCTTCTATATGCAACTACTGTGAATCTTTTTATGGCTTTGGTATTAGGGACATGATAATAATTACTAACAGTTGAATGAATTGGATAAGTAGTAGCTTGTGATGTACCTTTGTTCCATGTGTTGGTGAGATACTACCTAGTTCCCGTTGTTTGTTAAATCCAAAACTTTCTCGGTTGGTCTTGCCTTGGTTGTAGGAGAGTGTTTAGGAAAGGATCATAGGCGATTTTTGATATTAGTCCACTTTTTTCCTAAATGACCTTTCATGTTTGAATAGTATCCCTTGACCCTGATTTTGAGCCTGAATGCCTATATATATTTTTTGTTATACCCATCACCTTCACAATTGTATCATAATAAACCTTTTTTGGACCTGGTCCTCCTTGGGAGTTGTGTACTTTGAATTAGGCAAATCACCTAAGTTGAGGGGGGCTATGATAGGGGTGGATGATGAGAAGTTAGTATGAAGAAGGCTAAAATAAAGAAAAAAATGCAAGGCTTCGTGTGATAGAAAAAGAATAATAAAAGAAAAATTGTGAAAAAGAGAAAATAAAAGACTAAAGGACCGCATCCTGAATTTGCTTCAATAAAGAAAGGGAGAAATAAGTGAAAGGTTGATAAATGAGACCCCAAAAATAGGGTATTTCCAAGGAGTCTTAGTCACTTTAAATATCCTTGTGTATCATACTAGCCCTATGCCTATATTACTAGCTAAAGAAAAGTCCTATAGTGGTACTAGCTTAAACTGTCTGAAAGCCTCGGTGATCAAAATAAGGGCAAGTTTATTGTATTTGGCATACATTGACTGGAACTTCTGTCTGAGAGTGAGTGTCTCTTGACCATCCCTGCATTTATGTGTTTGATTTCATATATGAGTGAATAGGAATTTCTTTGTTCTAAGGGCATATCGGTTGCATTGCTAGCTACTTTCTTGTTTAGGTAGTATAACTTGTAAATATGCATGGTTATTGTTTCTAATTTGATCATATATCTTGATTCCTTTCTGTCACATTGTTGATCTTCATTGATATATATAATTGGGTTTAGAGTGATTGAATATGGTGAGGGTAATGTGTGTCCAACTAAAATTGATAATCAACTGTCATAGGTATCTTATGATTCTCTTAGTTAAGTATCGTAGTATGGTGTTATGTAGTTTCTTAAGGAAAAGCAATTGTTTTAAGTTGAGGGTGTTGATGTTCTGGCCTTCTGTTAGCACATTTAAGACTTTCAACTTGGAATAATTGTAAGTTCTTTGGTAACTATCGTTGTTTTTGATGGTATTTCATGTGATTTTATAGGAAATTCAAGATCTATGAACATATGGAAAAGCTATGTTGAGAAGGATGATTTTTGGTGAAAGATTCAAGAAATTAAGTTCTGAAGATTTCATCTGGCGACTTGGTCTAATAAGTTATCAGATTTGTGTTAAGCTATCAGAACATGTCGTCACACATAGGTAGAGAACAAGAAAGGTGAAACATTTCTGATGACATTTTCTGATAAGTCGTCAACTTCTAAATAAGCCGTCAGGACTTGTTGTCAGCCAAAGGCAGTAAACATGGAATTTGAAGAGGAGTTGACGACATTTTCTGAAAAGTCGTCAGACTACTGATAAGTCATCCTACATGTCGCCACACATGTCGTCACACATGCTTTCAGATTTGTGATAAGTCGTAACAAATGTTTTCAGATAAAGGAGCAAAAATCTTAATTTTTAGTTACAAATTTCCTTTAAGTTACAGATATAAATAGCAGCTGTTAGGGTTTCATTCAGTATCTCAAACTTATTCCAAAGGCTATTTTACTTTTTTCTGGGTCACTTAACTTCGAATTCAATTTTCAATTCTTTTATTGAGTTGTTGGATATTCTTATTGAACTTGGAAAAGCATCAACCTCAGACTTCATCTTTTGTAAGTTTAATTGCTCTGAAAGATTAATACATTTGTCGCTATCTCTTTCTTTCTCATGTGGAACTAAACCCCATAACTACGGTTGTGGGATCTATGATTATTCCCCCATGGATTTAATAGTTGGTTAGGGTTTGAGTGATTGTGGGAACATCCTGATAATTCCTTTGTAATGATTGTTTTCTATTGGTTACAAACAATAGATCTAACCTTATTTTTGTTTGCTCGAACTAAGAAATAAAATAAAGGTAGTGAATTATCAACGAGGATTTAGGAACGTTAATTTTCCATCTAATGATTAATGCGGTAACACGATTAATCAACTAGAGATAAAATCAATGTGAATAGAAGGTTTTCCTAAGTTCGAGAGAATTATGAGGTACAACATCTTGGTAGGTTGAGAAACACTTAGATGTACTGTCGATACTGATAATTTGGTGTTTCCCACAAGTCATGAGAATCCAGTACTACAACTATTATTCAATGAGGGGTTGGTAATCATAGTGATCATAACCCTAGTTTCTCTCTATGATTGATTTGAACCATTGAAATTTTAGGTTTGAATTATGAACCAAGTCTAAACCTTAATCATTGCTTGATTGATAAAACCCCCAATTAAAGGAAACCATTATCCATCAGTAATTTTAATCACAAATAGACTTGATTGACACCTTATTCCCTGTGGGATTTGACCCCAACCTAGTTGGGTTATATATTTGACAACGACCGCTTACTCTCTCATAAGAGAGGTGTAATTTGGGTGTATCAACCAACAACTGGGGTGTTTCACTATGATAGCATTATTAAATCCTCTACCTCTGGTCTGGAAGGTTTAGCTTAGCACTTTCCATGACCACCATCTGGCTGAGTAGACTCACGACCACCACTATGGAAGCCACTACCTGTGCGTCGCATACCTATAGTAAAACCTCTACCTTTCATTACTATTATAAAATGTAGCCTAACCATATAACGAGGACAATATTTGGCCAATGGATAGTCTCATCACACAAACAGCTACCTGTATAGCCTGACTTAATAAGAGGAGGTATGACTGGACTAGAGCAGCCACTTAAAACTGCTGAACTAGAAGATCCACTACCTAAAACTCTAAAATTTTTCTTGGACAGGTATACTATAATATCTACAGAAATCTCTCAAATCCCTACCTAGAGAAGTATGACCTCTAAACTCACCTACGCGGTGCACCTTTTTAGTGAATCCCTGAGATTCTCAAAGAATACCATCATATATCTTAGCATGACCCACTGTACAATGAAATAATGCTCCAAACACTTCCATGTGAGATGCAGATAGCATAAGAGAAATATTAAACCCATTCACAAACTTTGAAATACTCTAAAATTTTATGGTAATACTGGCATAGAAATATATAGACAGGGCATAAAACTGTGCCTCATACTCTATATCAGACATGGAGCCCTGCTCCAAGTGATCAAAATCATCCCTCAGACTGTGTAGCATGAACCTCTCCAAAAAGGCCTTAGCAAACTGATCCCAAGTTATCTCAGGAGAATCGAGAGGTCCGCAACCATCAAGTGACCTCCACAAATCCCTAGTGGCTTCCTTAATTGATAAGAAGTATACACAATACCACATGACTTAAGAAAAACCTAGGTTATGTAACTTCTGACGATAGCCAATCAGGGACTCATAGAGATCCTCACCCAAAAAACCACTGAACCTAGAAGGACCTAAATTAGTGAATCTCTCAAACCTCTTTTGATTCTCTAAAGAAATAACTGTACCCATAATAAGAGAAGACTTTAGGAATATGGGAAGCTGAGATACCACCTGGGGAGGTAACATAGATAAAGGTTGAACCTTTAATATAAGAATACCATACTCAAACGCAATCGTTGAAGGAAGAAAAACACTTAAAGTCTGTGGAGCACAAAAGTAAAAAAAGGTACTACAAGAGGATCCATACTTGGGGCTGGAGGAACACTAGATACACTTAAAGAAGCACCCTTTAAATGGGTTAACAAGTGAATCAACAACACCTCCAAGACTAGGGTAGAAGAACTCGGTGGAACAAATGTATGACTTATATCTCCAACATACTTAACACGGGGATCAGGGAAAAGTCCCTTAGTACTACACCTAGATAGGGAAGATCCTCATGCCTGCCTACTACCTCAAGCCCGTCTATGACTCACAACTCACCTTCTAGACTGGGCTCTTTCCTTGGATGAAGGCTCCATATCTCTAACCTCACACAATCTAGTCATCAATATCTACATAAAAGAGAGTGAAATATGACTTACAACATAAGTTATGAAGGAAATACATCCAATAGGGAAAAAATTAAGGAAAATCTACTAAAGAAATCCTATAGCCTCTCGAAGACAGACATGGAAATCTATGTACTAATATAAGAGACTCTATTAGATATCCTGTTCTTACACTATTAATACCAATGAAGCTGACTGCTCTGATACTACTTTTTCATAACCTAAAAATGAAGGGTTATAAGATATCCAAATAGGAACAACTCTGTATTTGAATGCAAAATAAAGATAGTCGAAATAAAGAAAGGTAGTAGTAGACTTTGAAAGCAAAAATCCAATCACTACATCAAATAGATCCAAAGTATTTCCAAAAGTCAACCACTGTAAGACGCACTCGAGTTGTACTAACCAGTACAACTCGAGATCAAAATACATAAGATATCCAAACAGGAATAACTTTGTAATTGAATGCAAAATAAAGATAGTCTAAATAAAAAAGGTAGTAGTAGATTCTGAATGTAAAAATCCAATCACTACCTTAAATAGCTCCAAAGTATTTCCTAAAGCCAACAACTATAAGGCATGCTCGAACCTGGATTTGCGCTGAAAGAGTACAGTAGGGTTGAGTATGATCTGCTTAGACTTAGTAGGTATCATAGGCTAATTGAGCAAAGTAGAAAATAAAGCATACCAAATACACACTAAGCGCATATCACCTATAACTAAAAATGTGCCAAATGGCACCTATATCATCTTGAGTAACAGTTTTATAATATTCACATACACAGGTATACAAGTATGACATATACAAATACGAGGGAAGAAATACACATAGATAGGTATCACATCAAGGAAAATAATATATCATTAAAATGTGCAAAGTAAATGCAAATGCAATGGAAATTATAATGATAATGATAATGAAGATGATAATGACAATGATGAAGATATCTGAGGATGTCGCACCACTTTTATATACACCTACAAAGCTAAAGCATCTCCATGTTGGACCTATAGGGGGTTCGTCAACCTGTATACAACCAATATTTAATACCAATATCTATAACTCTTACTCGACATATCCACTGGTATAAGGTTTTAAATAGTCATATTTCTATCAGAAAAGAGTAGTGTTCCTTGTATTTCCAAAATTTCGATGATGGTACTAATGTTTCATGAATGTGTATGATATGAGAAGTAATGATCACAACCAAAATGAGTATCTCTATATCCAACCAATATACCAACTAAGTAAGCCAATAATCCACTCAATATTTCTAACCATCCATGAATGCCAACATAAACCATATGCCAAGAGAATAGCATACAATTAAATACACCATTGACCTACATTAGGCTTTTTCATTATACAAGACACAATTAATTTCACATATTCACAACCAACAATATCATATAGGACCCCACATGATCTCACATAACAAATAATATTTGAAAACTACCAAACATAATAATATATAGGACCCACACGGGTATAACACCATAATTATATCCATTTTTATGATTAGTTACCACAACCTTAACATGCTTTTGTATCGGTATTAACTACACATACCAGTCTAAATAAAGGTAAGACATAACCTACCTCGAATGCCTAAAATTGATTTGAAAGCCTTCAAACTGAAGCCTTACTCCTTGCTAATGTAGTTGGAATCAACAAAAACATAAAAATATATAATCTATGCAACAAAAAAGGCCAACGATACCCATGTTTTCTATTTAAAAGTTGGGGCCAAAATGAACCACCAAAATGTGTCTAATAAAGGGAGAAATAGAAATTTTGTTTTAAAACATGTTCCCCATATTTTGACGAGTCAACAACTAAAAACTCAAGCAAAAGTGAATTAAAAATAAGGTCAAAATTAAAGAAAAACCATGTTCAGTCTTTACCAACAAAAATTCCTAAAATTCATTTTAATATCGAGAATTGATGTTATTTTTAAGATGAAATCAAAATAAAAATGATAATTATAAGATTAGGAACTTACCCAAGTGAAAATGGATTAAAATCGGGGTGTAAATCAGAGAATTATAATTTTTAGGACTTATGTACCAAAAACCCCAATCTCTACCTTTAAATTTCCATTTAAACAAAAATTACATGATAAAATTGGGAGAAAGTAGTTGAAATAGGTGTTATGGAGCTAACCCAAGATTTAAAAGGTAATAAATGTCTTGTGGTTAGAGTCCACATGCATAAAGAAAAGGCTTGTGGTTAGAGTCTACTTGTGTGATAGAATGACTTATGGTTAGAGTCCACTTGACTAATGAAAAGACTTGTGGTTAGAGTCCACTTTCTTAGTAAGATGGATTGACGTTAGAGTTCTCTGGCTCGATATAACCTAAGAGGTGGAAGGTTAGAGTCCTCTACTTCATATTTCGTGTTTGAGTTCTTTGAAATACATGCTAATGCCCTATTATATTTTGACACTTGATGTAGTCATATGTATTCACATATCTATGTGTATAAATGTAGTGACTTATGATGGGTTTACTTGGTATTGAATGATGATGATACTTTATCCTTACCCTTGAGTTACATGCTATCTCTCTAACCACTAATCGGCTCCAAATACTATGTCCCCATACGACATAGAGGCTAGATCTTTTTCTTCTTTTCCTGCACAGTGACAGGTGTTTGGGCGGTTTTTGTGGTGTCGTTGAAGTGGTGAGATTACATAAAATCCATTTTATAGTTTCTTGATCTAGTTTATAGACTTTTTTTAGGCTTGGAATTTTGCTATTGTTGGGGGCTCGTCCTGATAGGTTATAGACATCAGATTTCTAGGGGTTTTATACGTGACTTTAGACTTAGGTAGACTGAATTATTAAATGTTGATATCAATAAATGACTGTACTTTCTTAATTTATAAGTTTTAGTTTTGTTTCTGCTATCTTATTATAGGATCGGGGTTTATTTGATGCTTACAGATTTATGTCATAGTTAGGTACGGTTATCGGGGCGATCACTATCCTTGTTGGGCTTGAGGTGCACATTGACAAGGCCTAGTTTTGAGACCTGTCAAGTTGGTATCAGAGCCTAGGTTCATGTTCTATTATGTGTCATCAAAGTTGTATCGGGTAGAGTCTCTTTTATTGGTGTGTAGTGTACCACACTTATAAAAGAGAGGATATAAGGCATTCAGGAATGTTTTACTTTCTTGATTATCTTATTTTGAGATATAGAGTTTAAGTTCTTGGATTCTTTTAATTTCTATTTGCTCATCTTTTAGATCATGCTTCTAAGGAGATTTGAGACTTAGGAAAACTCTTCTGTCTCAACTAAGGGCCCTATGTACGAAGCTCATTAAACTTTTGGTGTCCAGACATAGGTAAGGGCTATGACATCTGACTATACTCGTGGGGTTCCACTGGTTCCCACTAACCCTATTTGTGAGAGTGACACTCCTACTCAATCAACTTAAGAGGACACTACCGATGCTTAGTTTCACCACTCTATTAATATATTAACTCAATTTGTAGCTTCTCACTCTGAGTTTGGTGCTCCGGGTATCGTATCTTATGAGGCTATGAGGGTTGTCCAATTTATGAGGTTGCTTCTTCTAATATTTATGGGTGTAAAGGTAGAAAAAGATCCTTAAGGTTTCATTGATGAAATAGAGAAGATCTTTTTATCATGTATGTTTCAGAGGTTGAGGCTATAGAGTTTTCTTTTAACAAATTGAAATATGCAGAGTACCAATGGTATGAAGGGTAGGAACTATCTAGAGTTGTGGATGTTAGTTTTGCCATTTGGGAGGAATTCTTAGTGGCCTTCTTGGATCCCTTCTTTCCTCATGATTTGAGAAAGCAAAAGTAAAATTGGTTGTGAACTTGAAGCAAAAGAGGATGTCTATCAAGAAGTATGCCTAAAAATTCTGTCAGTTGAGCAGGTATGCTCCTGATATGGTTTCTAGTATGAGGGCTAGAATGCGTAAGTTTGCTTTGGGATTGTATTGTGAGTTGGTACTTGAGAGAAAGACAACTTTCTTGATCAAAGGTATAGAAATTTCTCTGTTAGTCATATAGTTACAACAAGTGGAGGAAAAGAAAAAGAAACAGGTTGAGTTTAGTGAAAGACATGTGAAGAAACTTAGGCCTTCTGAGAAAAGTAGTAGAAATTGTGGCAAATGGCCAAGAAACAAGTGGGGGAGTTTGGATTCTTTATTCTTGACTAATGCTCCTTACCTTAGGACATCGAGTGATTATTGGTCTCTATTTGGAGATGGGTTTTGGGAACTGAGTGCCCAATCTCAAAATAGTGGGGCTCAGTTGGCTCCATCCTACCCTCCTTATTGATTCTGTTGTCAGCATCACCATGGGTAATGTGAGAATAAGAGGCATGAATATTTTAGATATGTTTAGATTAGGAACATGCAATGAGAGTGCCTATCTTTAGTGGCTTTTTGGGCCAATAAAGCCCTAATTACTACTTCAATAACTACTACACCAAAGGTTATAATTTCTATTTCTGCTTCTATTTTTTGTACTGGTGCTGGATGAAATTGTTTGTTTGCACTTGCTACTCACCAGGACATTGAGGCCTCCCCCAATATTATCATGGGTATGTTGAAACGTTTCTCCTATGATGTGTATTATTTGATTTATTTGGGGTCCACTCTCTATTATGTGACCCTATTTATGGTTGTGTATTTTGGTTTAGGTCCTGAGTGTCTGTTAGTTTCTCTTTTTGATTCTACCTCGGTAGGAGACTCAGTGGTTTTTATAAAGTCTATAGAGGTATGTGGTAGCTATTGGTAGTAAAGAAACTCTTGTATACTTTATAAAGTTGAACATGATTGATTTTGATGTTATTTTGGGGATAGATTGGTTGCATTCATGCTATTCTTCCTTAGATTATTGAACCCTAAGATCACGTTTGAATTCCCTAATGAGCCAGTCATTGCATGGGAAAGGGGGTTCTTTAGTGCCAATGGGGAGGTTCATCTCATATCTTACAGCTCAAAAGTTGATTTCTAAAGGGTGTTTGTATCACTTGGTCTGATTTAAAGATTCTTAGTCAAAAGGTCCTTCTCTGGAATCCATTATTGTGGTTAATGAGTTTCCCAAGGTCTTTCTGGATGACCTTTCTAATATTTCTCTTGATAGGGAGATTGATTTTGGGATTGATCTTATTTCAGACACCCATCCAATTTTTATCCCTCCATATATAATGGCTTAGGCAGAGTTTAAGGAGCTTAAGGAGAAATTGAAGGATCTTCTTAATAAAGGTTTTGTCCATCCTAGTATGTCTCCTTGGGGTGCTCCTATGTTGTTTGTGTGCCAGAAGAATAGTTCCCTTTATATGTGCATTGATTATTGTCAGTTGAATAAAGTGACTGTAATGAATAAATGTCATCTTCCTAGGATCGATGAATTATTTGACCAGCTACAATGTGCAAAGTATTTCTGCAAGATTGATCTTAGGTTAGGTTATCACTAGCTTAAGATTAGGGAAGTCGATATCCCTAAGCCTGCCTTTAGGACCCAGTATGGTCACTATGAGTTCCTAGTTATGTATTTCAGGTTGACCAATGACCCTGCAACATTTATGCATTTAATGAATAGTCTTTATTGATGACATCTTATTTTATTCTAAGTGTGAGGCATATCAAGCTAATCACCGCCATGTTGTGTTGAAAATCTTGGAATATCATTGTTTCTATGCCAATTTATCTAAGTGTGTGTTTTCGTTGAAGGCCATGACTTTCCTCGTTCATGTTATCTCTAGTGAAGGGATCATGGTGGATACATAACAAGTTATGGTGGGTAAGAAGTGGCCTATCCCTACGACTCCAATTGATATTCGAAGTTTCTTGGATCTAGCCAGATACTATAAGAGATTTGTGAAGAATTTTTCAATGATAGCTGCCTCATTAACTAAGTTGATCCAAAAGAAGGTTAAGTTCTTGTGGTCAAATACATGTGAGGGTAGTTATGTAAGCCTAAAGGAAAAATTAACTTCAGCTCTTGTTTTGATTTTGCTTAAGAATAATGATAGTTTTGTTGTGTGTTGATGCAGCATGGTAGGATGAGAAGAACTACCTAACTCATGACTTATAGTTGTTAGAAGTGGTTTTTGAATTAAAGATTTGGTGACATTATCTCTATAGGGTCTATGTTGACATCTTTCCCTGTCATAAGAGCCTTTAGAATGTGTTTTCTCAGAAGGAGTTGTATCTCAGACAAAGAAAGTGGCTTAAATTATTGAAAGACTATGACATGAGTCTCCATTACCATCCAGGTAAAGCTAATGTAGTTGCGATGCTCTTAGTAGGTTATCTATAGGGAGTTTAACTCATATGAAGGA
This sequence comes from Capsicum annuum, assembly GCF_002878395.1. Classification (NCBI taxonomy): domain Eukaryota; kingdom Viridiplantae; phylum Streptophyta; class Magnoliopsida; order Solanales; family Solanaceae; genus Capsicum; species Capsicum annuum. The sequence goes on along the minus strand of NC_061120.1, from coordinate 40,098,402 downwards.
CGATAAGAAAGAGTTGGTGAAGGATATTCATTGTTAAGCTAATATTGGAATTCATCTCATGAACTCAGAGGATGGTGACATATTTGTGAATCAGGTATCGCAGTCACCTCTTGTTGTTAAGATAAAGGAAAAACAAATATTGGATTTTGAATTAATGAAAATTAGGAGCAATGTGGGTCAACAAAAGGTTGTTCACTTCGTGATTGGTGGTGATGGTATCTTGACATACCAAGTTAGGCTATGTGTTCAAGATGTCGATGGTTTGAGGAAATAAATTATGGCTGAGGCTCATGGATCTCGTTATGCTATTTATCCTGGTTCTACAAAAATGTATCATGATCTTAAAGAATTCTATTTGTGGGGTAATATGAAATGAGATATGGCTAGTTATGCGGCTAAGTGTATGATGTGTCAACAAGTGAAAACTTGAACACATAAGACTCAGAGGTTTGTACCAAGAGATAGAGTTGCTTGAGTGGAAGTGGGAGGATATCAATATGGATTTTGTTACCTACCTCTCCCGATCTCGAAATTAATATGATTCTATTTGGGTTATTGTGGATAGAATGACCAAGTCCGTTCACTTTTTTCCTATTAGGAATAGTTACTCGATGGAAAATATGCTAAGTAGTATCTTGCGGAGATTGTAAAGTTGCATGGTGCTCTGATTTCTATCATCTCAGATTGTGGCACTCCATTCTCATCTAACTTTTGGAAATTATTTCAAAAAAGTTTAGGAACTATGGTTTGCCTTAGTATAACTTTCCATCCACAGATGGATAGACAAACAGAGAGAACTATCCAAACATTGGAGGATATGTTACGTCCTAGTGTGATTGATTACCATTTTTCTTTTATTGAATTCTCCTATGAAAATAGTTACCACTATAGGATTGGTATGGATGTTTTTGAGGCATTGTATGGTAGGAGAAGTCGGTATACTATAGGGTGGTATGAGGCTTGTAAGGGTAAATTGCTTGGCCCTAATTTGGTTCACCAAGCCTTGGAGAAGGTAAAGGTTATTCTTGATAGGTTAAAGGCCGTTAAATGTCGCCAAAAGTGCTATGCATATATGAATCATAGGGATTTAGAGTTTAATGATGACAATTGTCTATTCTTGAAGGTGTCTCCCATGAAAGGGGTTATGTGATTTCATAAGAAGGGGAAATTTAGTCCGTGGTATATTGGTCCTTTCTTGATTTCAAAAAGGTTTGGAAATGTTGCCTATAAATTAGAGTTGCCTCCTAGTTTGAGCTCCATCCATCCGGTATTCCATGTGTCTATGTTGTGGAAATGTAAAGGTGACACTTGATTGCTTGTTCCCTTGGAGGATGTTGGTGTTTCGAACACTTTGTCTTGTGAGAAAGTCCCAGTATGGATCTTAGATTATCAAGTTTACTAGTTACGAATGGAAGTTATGGCTTCGGTGAAGGTTCTATAGAGGAACTAAAAGTCCGAAGAAGCTACGTTAGAGGCGGAAGAGTACATGAAGTCTAAGTATCCGCATTTATTTTCTATTTTGGGGACTCATCCTTGAGGTATGCATTAATATACCTAATTTCATCTATGTCTTTATTAGAAAATGGGTTCAAGTCCCTAAACTTTGAATTTGGCAAGTAACCTTTAGAAATAATAGGTTTGAGTCCCTAATTAATGACATGAATGGTTGATTGATAATGATCTTGGCACGTGACTTATCCTGGCTTTATGTCTTCATTTCTGACTTTGTTAAAGGTTAGTTGATTTGTAGTATTGTGTTAGCTCATGTTTATTCTTTTTGGAACCATCATTGAAGGATGAATTATCCAAGTGGGGGAGAATTAAAACACCTAGGCCTTGGACCTTTATAAATATTTCCCTTAGTTAAAGCTTCTAGATTTGGTATGACTTCAGAATAATAATTGTACCCTTGGATATGATATAGTGAACCATAACTCATATTCTAGGTGGTGTGGTAGGGGTTACACACTATCCAAGATATGATTTAGGGTACGGGTCGCATACTACCTAGTCGTATGGAGTGTTGGTGTTGAGCTAGTGGACACTATCTAGGGTACGATTCAAGATACGATTTTGGGTACCATTCATACCCTAAGATACAAGTCATGTGTGTTTATTCATTCCTTGGGAAGTGTAGGGGTCCTTAGTGAGGCCTAGGGTATGAGCTGGGCTACCACTTGTACCCTAGGGTATGGCTTAGTCAAGTAAGTTGTACCCTCCTGGGAAGTCGCTTTTTAGCTTTTAAGCCAAGGGCTTTATGGATATTTCCCACCACAAAACCCTTAAGTCCCTTTACTCCATAATGTATAATATCATTTTAAAACATATCTTTGGTGGATCAAACATTCCAAATACTCCCTCAAATACACTATTGAAGAATTGGAAGCTAGGGTTCCACAAGTGTTCTTCTAAAGTCAAGGAGGGGTCAAGTTGTTCTATTTATCATCTTGTATAAGGAATGTAACTGTTTTCCTTATTTGTTAACTCATATATCACGTGTTGTAAACATGAATTATGACTTATAAATGATGGTTTTGAAATCAAATGTTAAGGGTTTTGATTCCTAATGTTGTGTAATGTTTGCTCTTACCTAGACTTGTGTTTGTACTTGATTTTGGTGATGATTTGCACATGTGGGTACTTTTTGTTTGTGGTTTAACTAGTAGGTTATTAGTACCCCAAGATTAATGATTCCTACTTTGGTTTTGGCCTTGGTAAAGATGCCCACTAGGTGTTTGTGAAAATGTCCAAGAGAAATATCTAGTCACAAGTTGATAGTGTTTTAAACTAGGGCAATGGTACACTAAGTATGAGAGATGGGTTAATTTTATTGCAAATACTTTGTTAGCCATGTAATTAGTAGATTTATAACCTTGATAGTTTGATGGCTAAAAGGGTTAAAGTCCCTAAATATGAGTTTGAATTGTGTTTGAACTAAAGAGTGGTGTAAGAATACTAATAACGAATGAATGGTTTTGTAAGGGTCTTGATGACCATAATTTGACTTGAATGATATTTGAAGCTAATGTATTTACTTATTAAAGTGATTGTTTGATATGTGATTCTTGAAGACCTTGTGGTCATGTATGATGTTGAATTGTGGCATTGATGGCTTCGAATTGTTAAATGGGTTAAAGTCCCCGAATGTGAATAGCGTGATGTAAATGCATGGACAAAGGGTTAGTGTCCCAATGTCGACTAGTAATTGAAACGATAGTTTATGTTCATAGTCCACATGCGTACCAAAAAGGCTTGTGGTTAAATTCCACTTACGTGGTGAAATGGATTGTGGTTTTAGTCCACTTGACTAATGAAAAGTCTTGTGGTTAGGGTCCACTTGATTTGTATGATGACTTGAGGTTAGAGTCCTCTTGCTCGATATAACCTAAGCGGTGGAACGTTATAGTTCTCCACTTCATGGTTCGTGTTTGAGTGCTTTGAAATATATATTAAGGCTTCGTCATCTTTTAACACTTGATGTAGCAATATTTATTTACATGTGTATATGTATAAATGTGGTAACTTATGATGGTTTGACTTGTTATTAAATGATGATGCTATTTTAGCCTAACCCCTGAGTTACATGATAGTGCTCCAACCACTAACCATTTTCGAACACTATGTCCCTAAGCGACATGGGGGCTGGAGCTTCTTCTCCACTTACTGCACAATGGTAGGTGTTCGAGCGATTTATGTGGTGATGTTGAAGTGGTGGTCTTCCATCCTTCGGGAAGCATCCATTTCATAGTCTTTTTATCTATGTTATAGAATTGTTTTAGACTTAGTATTTGGCTATTATCGGGGGCTTGTCCCGACATGTTATAGACATCAGATTTGTAGAGGTTTTGTGGATGATTGTGGACTTGGGTATATTGAATGTTAAATGTTTATATCAATGAATGACTATACTTTCTTAAGTTATGAGGATAGTTTTGTTAATGCTATCTTATTATATGATCGGGGCTTATCCGACGGTTGTTGATTAATGTGATGGGTAGGTAAGGTTGATGGGGTGATCTACAATCCTTATTTGGCATGAGATGCCCATACGACAAGGCTCAATTTTGGGATCGTGTCAATTTGACCCTTTATTCTTCACATATACAAGATCAGAAGCACTCCTAAATCCTCTCTTAACTTCTTCAAAAAAGATTTGGCCCAGGATTTATTAAGGAGGCCATCTAAAGTCTCGAGGACCAAGAATCTCTCCATGAATAATCTTTTATAATGCATGTAACTGTTTCCTCTTTGTTAGTTCAAAAATATCATTTTGAACATTGATTTTGTTTCTTAAATGGTGGTTTTGAAATCCAATGTTGAGTGTTTTAATGCATATTGATGAGTAATGTTTCCTCTTGATTTAAATAATATTTTCACATATTTTTGGTGGTGGTTGCATAGGTGGGTGCTTGTAAATTGTGGTTTAATAAATGGGTCATGAGTAACCCCAACCTTAATGGTTTTTACCTTGGTTTTGTTCATTTTAAAGGTGTGCTCACAAGGTTTTTGTGAAAATGTCTAAAAGAAATTACTAGTCACATGTTAATAGTGTTTTGAACTAAGACAATGGTTTAATAAGAATGAAAGTTCGCAAATGGTTTTGTAAAGGACATATTGGCCATGAAATGGTTTAAATATAAACCCTAGTGGTTTAATTGATTATAGTGGATTTGAGTTCCTATACATTGGAGTTAATGAGTGTCCTTGTTGGACCATGGTTTAGAGCCCCAAAATCATATGAATGGTTGATTGAAAAAGGTAATGGCATATGTATACTTGCAAGTAGTATTGGTATGATAATACCAACGAAGTTCTTTTTGTAATAAATTGACTAAATGGTTTGTTGTGTGAGAATGTTTTAAGTTGGGCTTTAAAGCTTGATGTTTAGCCAAACCTTGGAAGACAGAGGCCCCAGGGGGAACAAAGTTGGAAACTGATACTTTGCTTGTGTGAGGTTGGTTATGGTGACCGTGTGCATGATGTAATGCATATACTTTTAGAGATGTACTAGTCATCTTATATTCTCTCTGGCTTATGCAACAAAAACGAACTGGGCCCTTTTAGCTGGTGGCGCTGACCCCATATACCTTATGGGTGAATTTTGAACAGCAAGGCTATGTATCCCAGGTTAATAATTTCAAAGTTTATGCTAATCTTATCCCCAATCCTGGCATGGTATGTATATATATGTATTGCATTGGTTATATGCATTGATTGAATGGTCTTAAGATATTGGCATTATTTTATCCTTATCCTTATGTTACATGCTAGCATTCCAACAGCTAACTATCTCTGGATGATGTGTCGCCATGCGACCAGGGGTTAGACCTTCATCTTATCTTCCTATGTAGTGATTAGGTATTAGGGTAGTTTGAGTGTTGACATTGAAGTGGTGAACTTCCATATTTTCGAAGACACATATTTTATGGTCTCCTTACCTTATGTCAGTCTTCTTTGGATTTGGTTTTCGCTATTGTCGGGGGCTTGTCTCAACATATTATTTTGACTTTGGATTTGTTATAAGTGAAATGATTAGACGTTCTTAAGTTATGTTATTAGTCATGTTTCTTCTATATTATTATTATATGTTTGAAGTTCATCCGACACTTGTGGTTTGGTGTGATGGTTAGGTTAGGCAAATGGGGTGGTCTCCGGCCCTTGTTGGGTTTGGGATGCCAGTTTCGACAAGGCCTTGATTTGTGTTGTGTCATACTCAAACTTCACCAACCAAACCTAAGGCCTCCCATAGATTGCCTGATTTAACTTCGTGGCATAACTCAATTTCCTTTGTAACTCAGACTTATCAAGGCTCAAATCCTCAATTACCTTAATGTCTTCTGTGTTACCCATATACTGCTTTATACCCTTTTTCTATTTACTTTGAATGGGGCTTCACCATCACTCTTCAATTCTAAAGCACTATATGGAAACACTCTCACCATAGTAAATGGCCCATGCCATTTAGACTTTAATTTTCCTAAAAATATTTGAAGTCTCAAATTATACAATAATACATGGTCACCTGGCTCAAACACTTTTTTCTTGATTTTTCGATGATAATTCAGCTTTATCTTCTTCTTTTATAGTGCAAAAATCTCATAAGACCAGAGTCGAAATTCATCCAACTCATTCACCTTACTCGTTCTTGCCTTTGCTTTATTATACCACTCAAAGTTCTATTTCTTCAATGCCAAGAGTGCTTTGTGCTAAAGTTTAATAGGCTAGTAAAATCCCTTTCCATACATCAACTTATATAGAGAAGCACCTATGGCGGTCTTGAAAGTTGTTATGTAGGCCCATAATACATTATATATCTTTCTTGACGAATTAGTACTATTGACATTAATAGTCTTTGCTAAAATAGACTTTTTCTTTCTGTTTGACACTTCAACCTATCCGCTTATATGAAGATAATAAGGTGTTGCCACCTTATGCTTTGCTTCTTATGCTGAGTTCTATCATTCTATTACTCTGTTGACATAGTTGGCAGCTTCACAGCTTGAGCATGGTGCTCCAGTTAATCTATCTTCTGAGGCAATAAGGGTTGGCTAGTTCATTAGGTTTCACCTTTCTATGTTTACTAGTACCGAAGTTGAGGAGGATCCTTAAAGTTTCGCTGATGAAATGGAGAACATATTCTAAATTTTTCAATCATTAGAGGTTGAAGGTGTTGAGTTTATTTTCTACCAATTGAAAGATATGGCATACCAACGGTACTAAAACTAGGAACAATCAAGAGAAAAGAATGCTAGTGCTGCTGTGTGGGAGGATTTCTCTGGAGCCTTCTTAGACCACTTCTTTACTCAAGAGTTGAGGGAAGCAAAGATGGAAGAGTTTTTGAATTTGAAGCAAGGTAGGAAATTTTTTAAGAAGTATTCCTTGAAATTTCATCAGTTGTCTAGGTATGCTCCCGAGATGGTTTTTAGCATGAGGGATAGAATACATAATATTGCTTTAGGATTATCCCGTGAGTTGGTCCTTGAAAGCAAGGCGACTTCGTTGATAAAATACATGGATATCTTTTGGTTGGTTGTGTATATGCAACAAGTAGAGGAGGAGAAAAAAAGATTGGTTGATTTTAGTGAAAATAAAGGAAAGAAATTTAGGACTTCTGAGGAAAATGGTAGAGATAGAGGTAGGTGCTTAAGGAAGACGTAGGGGAGTTCGGGTTCTTTTTTCTTGGAAAGTTCTCCCAACACAAATCCATCGTGTGATTGTCGATCTTAGTTTGATAGTTGATTTTGGGCACAGGGTGCCCAATCTGAGGCTAGTGTGGCCCAATTATCTCTATACCATCCTCCTTGTAGATTTTATGGAAGGTTTCATCATGGATTCTGTGCGAAGGAAAAGGAAAGATGTTTTTTTTGTAGTCAGAGTGGTCATATGTAGCATAATTGTCCTGCTAGGATGGCTTTTGGGACTAACTGGGTCCCTATTGGCTCTTCATCTAGTCCTGTATCGAAGGGTTCTACTTTAGCTTCTTGTAACGGAACTAGCCGGAATCGATTATAAGATTTTGTGTCTCTCTAAGATTCTAAGTCATATCCCATTATTGTTGTAGGTATGTTAAAACTTATCTCCCATGATATGTATTGTTTGCATGATCCAGGGTCCACACTATTTTATGTGGCCCCATTTGTGGTTGTTCATTTTGGTTTTGGCCCTGAGTGTCTGACTCTGTAGTTGTTAAAAGAGTCTATAGAGGGTGTATGGTATCTTTTAGGGTTACAGAAATTCTTGTAGACTTGATAGAGTTGGTTGTGGTTCATTTTGATGTTATTTTAGGGATGGATTGGTTACATTTGTGCTATGCCACCTTAGATTGTTGGACCCATACAGTCATATTTAAATTCTTTAATGAGTGAATCATTATGTGAGAAGGGGATTCTTTAGTGCCTAAGGGGAAGTTCATCTTTTATCTTAGAGCCCAAGAGTCGATTTCTAAAGGGTGTTTGTATCATTTGGTCCGAGTTAAAGATTCTAAATTGAAAAGTCCTTCTCTAGAATCCGTTCTCATGGTTAATCAGTTTCCCAATGTCTTTCTTGATGACTTTCCTGGTATTTCTCCCGATGGAGAAATTGATTTTTGGATTGATCTTTTTTCATACACTTGTCTTATCTTAATCCCTCCATATAGAATGGCTCCGGCGGAGTTGAAGAAGCTTAAGGAGAAATTAAAGGATATCTTAGATAAAGGTCCTATTCATCCTAGCATATCTCTATTGGGTGCTCCCATGTTGTTTGTGCATAAGAAAAATGGTTCCCTTCGAATGTTCATTGATTATTGTCAATTAGACAAGGTGACCATAAAGAATAAGTATCCTTTTCCAAGGATCGATGATTTGTTTGATCAGCTTTAGGGAGTAAAGTGTTTCTCTAAGATTGATGTTAGGTCGAGTTATCATTATCTTAAGACTAGGAAGATGGATATCCCTAAGACTGCCTTCAGGACCCGATATAGTCATTATGAGTTCCCAGTTATGTCTTTTGGATTGATAAATGCTCCAGCTGCATTCATGGATTTGATGAGTATGGTCTTCCATCTATTTCTAGATTCGTTCATTATTGTCTTAATTGTTGACATCTTGGTTTATTATAAGAATGAGGCAGATTATGTTGATCACCTTCGTGCTATGTTTACATACCTTGAAGGATCATTATTTGTATTCCAAGTCTCTAAGTGTGAGTTTTCGTTGAAGATATGTCTTTTCTTGGTCGTGTTATTTCTAGTGAAGGGATCAAGGTAGATCAATAAAACATTGTCGTGTTTAAAAAGTTTCCTAGACCTATGATGCCAACTGATATTCGGAGCTTCTTGGGTACTATCAGAGATTTCTTGATAGTTTTTCAATGATAGTTGTTTTCTTGACTAAGTTGACCTAACAAAATGTAAAGTTCTTGTGGCCAGATGCATACGAGCGTAGTTTTGAGAATTTTAAAGATAAACTGAATTTTTCTCCAGTTTTTCACCTTGCCCGAGGGTAATGATGGGTTCATAGTGTATTGTGATACTTCTCATATTAGACTTGGTGGTGTGTTGATGCAACATGCTAGGGTGGTGTCCTATGCTTCTAGATATTTGAAATTTCATGAAAAGAACTATGCTATTCATGATTTGGAGTTATTGGCTGTGGGTTTTGCATTAAAGATTTGGTGTTACTATCTCTATGGGGTTTATGTGGACATATTCATTGATCATCAGAGCCTACAGTATGATTTACTCAAAAGGAGTTGAATCTTAGGCAAAGAAGATGGCTTGAGTTATTGAAGGACTACGATATGAGTCTCCACTACCATCCAAGTAAGCTAACATTATTGCTGATGCTCTTAGTTGATTATCTATAGGGACTCTAGCACTTGTGGATAAGGGTAATAAGGAGTTAGTGAAGGACATTGACCGTTTGGTTAATCTTATAGTTAATCTCAAGGACTCTGACAATAGTGGTGTATTCCTGCATCGGTTATCACAGTCGTCTTTTGTGGTTGAGATAAAGGAAAAGAAAATGTTAGATACCAATTTAATAAAGTTTAAGAGTAATGTGGGTCAACCAAGGGTTGTTGATTTTGCTATTGGTAGTAATGGTATATTGAGGTACCAAGGTAGGTTATGAGTTCCCAATGTCGATGGATTGAGGGAAAGGATTTTAGCTGAAGCTCATGGATCTCGTTAAGCAACTCATCTCGGTTCTACGAAGATATATCATGATCTTAGGGCATTCTATTGGTGGAAAAATATGAAGTAAGATTTGGCTAGTTATGTGGCTAAGTATATGGTGTGTCAGCAAGGGAAAGTTGAACACTTGAGACCCGGTGGTTTGTAGTAAGAGATTAAGTTTCCCGAATGGAAGTGGGAGGCGATTAATATGGATTTCATCATTGCTTTTTCCAGATTCCAGAATCAATGTGACTCTATTTGGGTCATCATGGATACAATGACCAAGTCCACTCACTTCTTGCCCGTGAGGACTAGTTTTTTCGGCGGAGGATTATGCTAAGTTGTATCTTTTGAAAATTGAGAATTTAAATAGTGCTACACTTTCTATCATCTCATATTATGGTAATTCATTCTCATCTCTTTTTTGGAAGTTGTTTTAAAAATTTTTGGGAACTAAGGTGTACGTTTGTACCACTTTTCACCAGTAGATGGATGGATAAGCGGAGAGGACCATTCATACATTGAATGATATGTTGCACGCTTATTTGATCGATTATGGTGGTAATTGGTACAACAATTTTCCATATGTTGAGTTTACATATAACAATAGTTACTATTCTAGTATTGCCATTGCTTCTTTTGAAGCGTTGTTTGGTAGGAGATGTCGTTCTTTTATGGGGTGATATGAAGACGGTGAGGGTAAGTTGCTTGTCCCGTATTTGGTTCACCAAGCCTTATAGAAGGTGAAGGTGGTGGGTGATAGGTTGAAAGCCACTCAAAGTCACCAAAAGTCCGATGCAGATGTGAGGCGTAGGGTTTTGTAGTTTAATGTTAGTGATTGGGTATTTTGGAAGGTATCTCCCATGAAGAGAGTGATGCGATCTGGTAAAAAAGGGAAGCTTAGCCCTCGGTATGTTGGTCCATTCTTTATATTGAAGAGGGTTGGTAATGTTGCCTATGAATTAGAGTTTCCCTCTAGTTTGAGCCTCATTCATCCGGTATTCCACGTGTTCATTTTGAAGAAGTGTATGGGTGATCCTTCATTGGTTGTTTCCTTAGAGGATATTGTTGTTTCATACTCCTTATCTTATGATGATGTACCGGTGAGGTTCTTGGATCAATAAATTCATCGATTGTAGATGAAAGAGGTTGCTTTAGTAAAGGCTATATGGAGGAAACAAAAGTCCTAGGAAGCTACTAGGGAGGTGTAAGAGGACATGAAGTTCAAGTATCTGGATTTGTTATCCATTTTAAAAACTCGTGCTTGAGGTATGTGTTAATCTTCTTAACTTTATTCATGTCTATGTTAGGAAATGGGTTCAAGTCCCTAAACTTTGAATTGAGAAAATATTTTGATAGACTATGGGTTCAAGTGCCATAGTCAATTAAATGATTGGATGATTGATTACGATCACGGCATGTGTCTTATCCTTGTTGTGTGTCTTTGATTTCTAACTTGGTTAAAGGTTAGCTTGATGTGATCTTATGTGTTAACTCAGGTTTGTGCTTGCCTTACCCATCATTTGAGGATGAATGATCCAAGTGGGGGAGAATTGAAACACCTAGGCTTTGGACCCTTCAAAAATTTCCCTTGGTTCAAGTTTCTAGGCAAGGTATGACTCAAGGGTACTAGTCATACCCTAGGATACGACATTGGGTCCCCTCACTCGTATGTTAGGTAGTGTAGTGGGTGTTTTATTCTTTCCAAGTTATGGTTTAGCCTCTCCCAAGTTGTATGTTAGGGTACGAGTTGTATGTTGCCAAGTCGTATGATACTTGAAGCCTTGGCCAAAGCATTCTGACTTGGTATGAGTTGTAGGGTACCACTCATAGCTTAGGGTATGAGTCATGCATATAGATTCTCATGTTAGTTAATTTATGGGGTCCATGGGGAGGTCTAGGGTATGAGTTAAGGTACCATTCGTACCCTAGGGTATGGGTCAAGGAGGTGAGTCATGCCCTCCTGGCTTCTATTGACAGCTTTTAAGCCGAGGACATGTTTTTGGTGATGGCTTGCATATGTGGGTGCTTGTTGATTGTGGTTTAATAAATGGGTCATGAGTAACCCTAACCTTAATCATTTTAACCTTGGTTTTTGTCTTGTTAAAGGTGTGCCCACAAGGTATTTGTGAACATGTCTAACAGAAATTACTAGTCACATGTTAATGTTGTTTTGAACTAAGGCAATGGTTTGATGAGTATAAATTGTTTGCAAATGGTTTTGTAAAGGCCTTATTGGCGATGAAATGGTTTAAATAGAAACCTTGGTGGTTTAATTGATTATAATGGGTTCAAGTCCCTAAGGCTTGGAGTTAATGATTGTCCTTGTTGGACGATGGTTTAGATCCCCAAAATAATATGAATGGTTGATTGATAAAGGTAATGGCATACGTATACTTGCAATTAGTGTTGGTATGACGATACCATCGAAGTGCCTTTGGAAAGAAATTGACTAAATGGTTGGTTGTGTATGAATGGTTTTAATTTAGGCTTTAAAGCAGGATGTTTAGCCAAGCCGTGGAAGGCGGAGGCACTGTGGGGACCAATTCTTGAAACTCACGATTTGCCTATGTGAGGTTGGTTATAGTGACCGTGTGTATGATGTCATACTTATACTGTTGGAGATGTGCTAGTTATCTGATAGTCTCTCCATCTCGTGCGACAAACATAAGTTGGGGCCCTTTCAGCAGGTGGCGCTAACCCAATATAGCCCATAGGTCAATTTTGAACAGCAAGGGCATGCATCCCAGGTTAATGATTTTAAAGTTCATGCAAATCTTATCCTCTATACCGGCATGGTATGCATATATATATATTGATTGAATGGTTTTAAAGTGTTGGCATTTTTTATCCTTATCCTTGAGTTACATGCTAGCATTCGAACAGCTAACCATCTCCTAACGTTGTTTTCCTATGTCACATTGGGGTCCACACGTTTTCTTCTCTTCCTGTATAGCTATCAGGTGTTCGGTCAGTTTGAGTGTTGACAATGAAGTGGTGAGCTTCCATACTTCGAAAGGCACATATTTCATGGTCTTCTTATGTGATGTCATAGACATCTTTGGATTTGGTTCTGGTTATTGTCGGGGGCTTGTATTGACATGTTATTGACTTAGGATTTTTGAATGATTGTGGACTTAGGTAGGCTGGATGTTCTATGTGGATATAAGTGGAATGATTAGACGTTCTTAAGTTATTTTATTAGTCCTGTTTCTGCTATATTATTATTATAGGTTTAGAATTCATCCGACAGTTGTGGTTTGATGTGATGGTTAGGTTAGGATAATGGGGTAGTCTCCGACCCTTGTTGGGCTTGAGATGCCCGTTTTGATATGGCCCTAGCTTGGGTCCTGTCATACTCAGATTTCAGCAACCATCTCTATGGGTTGCCTTCGATGAAATATCTAATGTAACGTCGCGGATTGACTCAGTTGCCTTGGTTACTCAGACTCATCAACGCTCAAATCCCCAATTACCTTAACTTCTTCTGTGTTACCCATATACTGCTTTACCCTTTTCCCATTTACTTTGAATGGGGCTTCACTATCACGCTTCAATTCTAAAGCACTATATGGAAACAATTTCACCATAACAAATGGCCCATACCATCAAGGCTTTAATTTTCCTAGAAACAGGCAAAGTTTCGAATTATACAACAATACCTGGTCACCTAGCTCAAAAACACTTTTCTCGATTTTTCAAACATGATTCAGCTTCATATTCTCCTTGTATAGTGCAGAACTCTCATAAGACCAGAGTTGGAATTCATCCAACTCATTCACCTTACTCATTCTTGCCTTTTCTGTATCATTCCACTCAAAGATCAACCTCTTGAATACCCACAATGTTTTGTGCTCAAGTTCTATAGGCAAGTGACATGCCTTACCATACTCCAATTGATATGGAGAAGCACCTATTGGGGTCTTGAAAGATGTTATGTAGGCCCATAATGCATCACTTAGCTATCTTGACCAATTAGTACTATTGGCATTAATAGTCTTTGCCAGAATGTACTTTATCTCTCTATTGGACACTTTAACCTGTCCGGTAGTTTGAGGGTGATAAGGTGTTGCTACCTTATGCTTTACACCATACTTCTCAAGCAATTTTATTAATAGGAGATTGCAGAAATGTGACCCACCATCGCTAATGATTTCACGTGGCATGCTAAATCGAGAAAATATGTATTTCTTCAGGAAGACAATGACACTTTTTCCTTTATTATTGGGGAGTGCAACCACTTCCATCCATTTAGATACATAGTCCACCGCCACAAGAATGTACTTCATACCAAAGCAGCTCACAAATGGACCCATGAAGTTGATCCCCCACACGTCAAAAAACATTAACTCTAGAATGGGTGTCATGGGGAGTTCATGGCGTCTAGAGATGTTAGCTTGATGTCGAAATCTGTCATAGGCTACAACAAAGTCATAAGCTTCCTTATATATTATAGGCAGTAGTTCCCACATTGCAAAATCTTGTAGGTTGTGTGGGATCCTCCATGGTGGCCCCCAACTTGTGACACATGACAAGACTCAAGAATGCTCATCACTTTACTCAGGGATACATCTACGAACGACCCCATCCGCAAAAATTTGAAATAGGTAAGGATCATCGCAAAAAAACTTTCTTACCTTATAAATCAATCTATTTCTCTGTTGGACAGATAGATCTTGTAGGATGATATCACTTGCCAGGTAAATTGCAAAGTCAGCAAGCCAGGGAATTAGGTCTTGCGATGCTACCAAAATCTACCTGTCTGGAAAAGCGTCATTGATTTTAAGCCCATTTCCTACTTTCTGCTTTTTCATCCTTAAGTCTGGACAAATAATCAGCAACTTGAATTTTTGTACCCTTTTGGTCTTTTACCTCAAAATTAAATTCTTGTAGCAAGAGAAACCAATAGGTAAATCTAGGATTTACATCTTTATTCTCCATTAAGTATCTCAAGGTTGCATGATCTGTCTGCACAACAACCTTAGTGCCAATAAGATAAGACCATAATTTTTCAAACGCAAAAACCACTGCTAATAGCTCTTGTTCAGTCAGTGTATAATTTTTCTGAGAAGGTGATGAGTGATGATTTTACCACAAATTTTCACATTTGTGCACATTACCTAGTTTTGAATGAATAAATGAGACATAATTGTTATTGAATGCACTAATATCCACATTTTGCAGGCATAGAGTTGATGAGATATAAAGATGTGGATTGGAGATGAAAATGATAAAATCAAAGCAAGAAAGTGCATACGAAAACCTGGAGCAAAAATAGCCTCAGTTACCGCAGCTGTGCTCTGAGGACCGCAAATATGGTCAGTCAATAAGATCAACCTACCATGACCGTGTGAGCTAAATACGGTCACAATAGTTGCGGTCACGACCAAGTCTGTGCAATCGTAGTCTAGCGGAAAAATGCAGCACAAGGGAAGAAATGTAAATGCACGTGGCAGATCCCAATTTTTAAAAATGGAAGGCTCAAACCCAAATCATCTATCGTATTCCATATTCCCCAACTTTGTGGTTTTGTTTTAGGGTTTGTAGCCTCCATTCTTGGAGAAGAAAATATTTTATAAATTTTGTGTGAAGAATATTTTAGAGTCACTTCCAAGTTAACAATTAGTGAACTCCCATTAAAGATTTGTTGGATGTCATAGTTTGAAGTAACATTCACAAAGATTTTCTCAAATCAAATCAATGGAGAATTTGGGTAAGATATTTACTTATTTATCTTATGTGTAACTACTTTTTCCTCTTAGGATTATGCTTGAATAGGGTGTAAATATGTGTGAGATGTGATTTGTTTGTGCATTTACTAGTTTGTGATGTTGAATCCTACTATTGCTTGAATAAATTTCTTGGGATTCATGGGTGAAATTCCCAAATACCCAAATGGGTTTGATGGATGAAAATTCCAAGCTTTTGAAAGCTCAAACAAACCTTGGAAGAGGGGTTTAGGTAAACTTTATGAACCTACATTTTCCTTGAAAGAGAGATGTGGGAACCAAGGAAATAATAGACAATTTATGAGAATAGTTGACTAATTTTCACTATCTTAGACATAAGGGTGATTGTGAAGTTTACTATACTTAAGGCACCATCCTAGAAATAGGGGTGTCTAATTAAGGTAGTAGGTGGTTTCAATTGAAGAACTCATTAGATACTCAAAAGGGTCAATGAGTGACTACTTTGGGGTTTTGTTGACAAACTAGCCTCAAGGATTTCTAACCTAGCCTACCATATCACCAAAACTTAAAATTTGCATCAAATTATCACACACTCATGCATTTTTTGCCCCTACGAAAGCATAATCCCAGGATCCGTGCCTAATTACCTAGCTCTAATTATTCATAGTCCCAAAATAACATTAGAATATCCCAAAAAGAAATATCAAGTGTGATACCTTTCAAATCCCCCATTTTTATCTTTTTTATACTATTGGTTTGAATTTAGCTAGTATCTATCATTTTAAACTAATTTAGTCACCACTCACATGGTTCCTCACGGATTTGACCTCGATTCCAAAGTTTGGTAAATATATTGACGATGATCGTCTTGCAGTTAAATTGATGTGTAAGTTGCTCACATAATAGATAGGGTGCAAAATCTTCTCTCGCCTTTAGCCTAGGACAAAACGTAAGCCACACCGCTTGTATCACATAGAATCTCAAATGGCATAGACTAGTTAGGAGACACAATGATATGAGTAGACACCATCCACTCCTCCAAACACTCAAAATATTTTAGACATGCCTCATCAAAATCAAATTTTACCTCTTTATCTAGAAGTTTGCATAAAGGATTTTCAATCTTCGAGAAATCCTTGATGAATCGCCTGTAAAAACCTGCATGACCCAAAAAGCTTTGAATTTCCTTAACTAAAATTGGAGGTGGCAACTTCTCAATACTTCAAGTTTTGCCTTGTCAACCTCTATAAATCTTTTTGAGATCTTGTTCCTAAGAACAATTCCTTCTTTCACTATAAAGTTGCACTTCTCCTAGTTAAGTACCAAGTTGCATTCCTCACATCAGAACAGAGTACTGGCCATATGAATCAAAGTGTCATCAAAAGAATAACAACCTATAGAAAAATCATCCATAAATACGTCAATGGTGTCTTCTACTATGTCAGAGAATATGGACATCAGGCCTCTCTGAAATGTTACTGGAGAGTTGCATAACCCAAATGATATTCTCTTGAATACAAATGTCCCATATTTGCAGGTAAAGGTTTTTTTTCTTCAAATCTTCTAGAGCAATCATGATCTGATAGTACCCTGAATAACCATCAAGCAAATAATAGTAGCCCCTCCACGTAAGTCTATCCAACATCTGATCCATGAAGGGCATTGGGAAGTGGTCATTTTGGGTCTATGTGTTCAACTTTCTATGGTCCATGCACACTATCCAGCCTGTGACTGATCTCATTGGTACTAGCTTATTCTTATTATTTGGTACTAATATAATGCCATCTTTCTTCAGGATACATTGGACAGGACTGACCTACTTACGGTCAATAACGAGGTAAACAGCACCAACATCCAACCTCTTAATGATCTCTTTCCTTACCACCTTATTCATGGGAGGATTCAATCATACTAGGTGCTTAATTATTGATATATAGTTTGGTTTAAGTTGGATTTTGTGAGTACATATTCCTAGTGGAATACCCATGATATCCGCAATAGTCCATCCTATAGTTCATAAGAACTTTTGCGATATAGATAATAATGTCTCTACCTCAGTCTCTATCAAATCCGCAACAATAATTACAAGCAATGTGTCATTGGCCCCTAGGAAAGCATAACGTAAATGGGATGGGAGGGCCTTCAACTCCAATACTAGTGGATGTTCTCTTGATGGGAGACCGACGAGAGTAGTTCTAATCTTCAGATCAAAATCAAGTTTCTTTGAAGCGTACATATATGAACCTCTCCCATATAGACCACCAACCATCTCATCGTACTCCTTAATTCTATCACTATTGAAATTCATGATCACTACTGCTATTACTTCAACACCCAGTATCTTTTCAATTTTAATAGTCACTACATCAACTTTGTTAACAATGGTGTCTAGCACAGACACAACTATCAGATTGTCGTATTGACCGGCATACATTGAAAATTACCTGTTCATCATTGAGTTCGAAACTCACTGTCCCAACTCCATATCAACCAATTCCCTACCTATAGCTACAAAGGTGTTTCCTATGATAATAGGGAATTAGAAATCCAAATCAGAAACAAGTATCCCAAAATTATTTGGGAAGATGAAAGATGCCACCTTTACCAACACTTCACATAAAATACCAACCGGTTTCTTCATGGTTTGGTCAACCATCAACAATCTTAACGGTGTTGGTTTAGGCACTCCAAAACCTAATTATTTAAATATAAACTTGCTCCTAGATCATATAAAGCCCGAGCGAAGTTGAAAGACCAAATAGTGCATGGAATATTGAAGGCTCCAAGGTCCTTTTTCTTCTTTACTAATGATTTAGAGGCAACAACACTACAGTGATTAACATTGTTCGTAGGTTCTTAACTCATAGTCTACTTTATAGTGACCAGATCTTTCATGAATTTCACATAGCTGGCATTTGCTCCAATACCTTAACTAATGAAATATTTACAAACAACTCCTTCAACATAGATAGAAACTTTTGATATTTACTCTCTTCCTGTTGCTTTTTCAATCTCTAAGGATAAGGTGGTTGAGGTTTTTGAATGGTTTTCAGAATAGGATCCTCAAACTTACCCTTACCTTTATCTTCCATGCTACTATCCTCAACACCTAATAATTTCTCAGCTTCTACATCAGGTGTTTCCTCAACAACAATAGGATCAACATTATTCTTTGACTTATTCACCGTGGGCATAGGCAGATCCATGGTGGTTTTACCACTCCGAGTAATAATGGAATGGAAATGACTATCATTTCTTAGATTTTGTACTATATTACTAGGAAAAGTAACCGACTGCCTTTGATTTAGTGTAGTTGACATTTGGCCAAACTGTTGCTCCCGTTGTTTGATCATAGTAGTATGTAACTCAACCTTCTGATTCAACCTTGATAGATCTGCCTTAATCACTTTAAAATAGCTCTCTTAACTTTATTGGCCTTTTACTAATTTTTACAACAGTCCTTCCATTCTAGATTTGATATCTTGACAACTCGGTGGAACATATCTATCTCTCTTATCTTTGTAGTTATCCTTGTGCCTCTATTCATCATCTTATTCTCTGCTCCTATCTTAGTACCTATCACCTTAATAGTTCCAACCTTGATTTCTTTGCCATTTGGCTTGAAAATCCACCACTTCACGATCCAAATACTTTGTTTCCTCATCTGCATCAGACTCATATGCTCTGGAAGTAGATCCCTATGCCCCCCTGCGTTTATCTTTCCAGTCGATATTGCTATAAATTATTTTGAAATCAGCCCAATATTAGTTTTGAGCTATGTAAATTCTTATGCTATTGTGTCCTTACTAGCTCTGTAGTCACTTGAATCACTGATAGCGTATGTATCGGCCCCTGTATCAGCCTCCTAAGTATTCAATTCTTGGTTAGTGATAGAAATCTCATCTAACATTTCTTGGGCCATCTCCCAACATAGATTCCTAAGTGCACCTCCAGATATTATGTCTTCCATTGCCCTAGAACTAGCATTCGAGGATCTATAGAATAACTCCAATAGTTTAGATCCTAGAATCTTGTGACGAGGTACTATGCTCAACTTCTTTTTGAATCGAAACTATGCTTCATATATAGACTTTACAGGTAATTGCCAAAAAATATAGATCTCATCTTTTAATTGTAGCATCCTAGTAGAAGGGAAAAATCAATTCAAAAACTGTCTATATAGCTTATTCCATATCATGATTGAGCCTCTAGGGAGTTCCCTAATCATAATGATACTTCACCTGTCATTGAGAAGGGAACAACCATAACCTCAATGCTTTTTGATCCACCCCAGGGATAGTTTATAAAGTACAAATCCCAGTAAAATTTGGTAGATGCATGTTTGCATCATCTATTGCTTCCTTCGAGAATACGCCCTTTAGATTCAACAGTTATATCACTGCACTAGTAATTTCAAACTTAACATTAGGGGGCAAAGTAGGTAGAACAATGGCTCTAGTCTCATAAGGATCTACATTAATTATGTCTTCACCTTTATCATACATTGGTAGATATTGATAGGCTAGAACTACTCTAGATATTCCACTACATTCACTGGTCTTGACAAAGACAGATGCGCCTATTGAGCTAAATAGGCCTCCTCACCTACATTTCTCTCTTAAACTGCCTCCGCTAAAAATTGCTCTATTTGTCTATTGGTAATATTATATGGATCAGTAGGTGGATGAGGAGGTATATTCCGAGGATCTCAAACTCCAATTGGAACACCATCATGAACTTTCTCTAACATCCTTTGTTGTGTTTGTAAAATTCTCTCTAGTTTAAGATCAATAGGGAGTAAGGAATAGCCTTGACTCCTAGTGCTAGGCATACACTGGCATATATTTAACAAAAAATAGAAAATAAAAACTTGCAAACTTTACTAACTTCAGTGAATAATTCACAACATCTTCCCCAACAACGGCGCCAAAATTTGATGTTGCCCAAAACTAACCTCTAAATAAGTATGCTGTTGTAGATGCCAAATTTATTAATGAAACTCAATTTGGGGTCGAACCCACAAAGAATATGTTGAACAATATCTCAAACTTGACAGAATCCACGAGTAGTGTGGAAAAGTAAATGGGGGGATTTGAAGTCAACAGAACAAGTAGCCAAACTTGAATACTTGAGTTTGTAAACAATAGAACATGAATACTAGGACTATGTTACCCTTGGTTTAACAACTACATAGGATTCATATGTCCAATTAACCTAACCTCCACTCAGTATTCAAAGTTAACAAGCAATGTACTATAAAATGTCTTGTGAACGTATTGATAGACTTCACCCTTTACTTTGTGAGTCTCAGGGTATAGCCTTGTTGTCCCTTGTTTATAACTTCACTTCAACTCTCACCTTTTTAGTCCTGAGTTGATTAGACAAGGGTTGATAGCCTTAAGTCACTATTGTAACCTCCTTTTCGCCAATCATAAACTCCCTTGTAAGAAAGTTCTCTAATATAGGAAATTCCCAAGCATCAGTAGTAGCTTGGGTTTAACTAATATGAAGAAGGTTGCAACACACGAAACTACAGTAGACTAGAGAAATCTCCCATTTCCCTTACATTGCAAATCCGCCAGTATTCCTATAACCCTAGTTAAGGAATTTATCTGCTCATGTTCATACAAAAATCCATGATAATCAATAAAGAGAACACGTAATTAATTGCACAATGATAAAAGAAAAAAATCCAAAATCTCCAATTGAATACGATACCAAAGCCTCAAGAACAAAATCTCAATAATCAAACTATGCTAAAAGTATCAAAAGTAATGTAAAATTGTGTATAAAGTGCATAACTTAATAAAGGAATAACCCCAAGGTATTTATAGTATCTCAAAATAATAAATAAATCCTAAAAAATTGGAATAAGAAAATTAAGTCAGCGATCATTACGACTCATAAGGACTCTTTACAAGTCGTATACTGCTAGTCGTAGGCATTCTAGTGACTCTTATCTTTAGTGCTTAAAGCTTTTGTTGTCATTATGATTCCTCACCATGAGTCGTAGTCATCCTTATGACTCGTGGTATTAACTCTTTATCACTTGAGCCTCAAAATTCAGGACCTTTTACTCTGGTCTCATTACGATTGTTCACTATGACTCGTAGTTAGACCTTACGACTCGTAGTCTTTTTTAACTTCACTTTAGGACTTCAGCAATGTTCGCAGTTCTCTTAATGATTGTTATCAATTACTCATTTCCACTTCTTACGAGCCATAGTCAATCTTTACTTGGTTTATCAGCTTAACTTGTGCTTTTGGTATCCTGATGAGTCTGACTATAAGTCGTAAAGTGACTGACCACTCGTAGCTTGACCAATACTTTGCCTATTTAAAACTTTTATTTCCTCTTCTTATTCCAACACAACTTTCAACCAATTTTACTTACAACAAAACATAGAACCACATCATATCCAATAAGATAACCTAAGTCCAAGCATAAATTACTTGTTTTAAGCAATAAGTATGCAATTAAATCCCATGTCATCAAGATGAATAGAGCGACAAAACTCATCATTAGTAATATCTCCCTGAGATGAGTAATCATAAGTGTCACCCTTAAGAGTAGGATCATTAGATATCGATGGGAATCCACGAGGGCAATTAGATGAAGCGGCCCTAGACCGAATCTGTACCCCAAAAGTAAGATGAGTCCATCCATATTGTCATCGGATAGAATAGAAAAGTTTGTAGGAGTATCAGATGTTCTTGGAGGTATGATTTGAAAGGCGAGAAAATTAAAATTAGACAGATTCAAGACCTTAGACTAAATATCCTGAAAATAAGACAATAAGAAATGAAAAAATTCCTAAATACCTCATTGCCTATCCCTTATAAGTGTGGTACTCTACACACACATAAGAGAGACTCTACTTAATACGGCATTGTGGACACCCAATTGAACATGAGCCTGGCTTTGATACTAACTTTGTCATGACCTGAACCAGGGCCTGGCGCAGATGGGCATCTCAAGTCCACCGAGGACCCAACACCACCCCATTTCTTAGTCAATAGAACATAGCACACTAACATCGACTGAAGTCTGAACATATAACAAGATAGAGTAACATAACTTCCAAGATTCTAAGTGATATGAATAATCACCAACCAAAGCTAAAAATCAATACCAACTACCAACACAAAACCCAAGTCTACAGTACCTACAAAGCCTCTAACAAAACTGAATACAAATAATGTATCGGGATATGCCCCCGACCATAGCCAAAAACAAGTCTAAAACAAAATCTAAGACATAATAAACCAAGACTTGAAATAAAGTATTCCAAAGGATGGAATCTCACCACTTCAAGTCAACTAATGAAATGTCCATATAACTCAAGAATAAGGGATAAAATAATACCTTGAGTAATAATTCAAAACCAGTCAAATCCAATACACATCATCGAAAGCAAATACATATATATATCACATGCTAGGGTAGGGAGTGAGGATTAACATGACCTTGTAAAATCTTAACCTATATTATATAGTATAACCGTCATAATCAAGGCACCCACGGGCTATATGGGCCTAGCTCTCCCCCAACTGGAAGGGCCCCAAAGTATATAGCCACACGAACTAGAGGATAATCATATGTCATATGCATGATGGGGGACTTGAAAATCCCAACATAAATCAAAGGTGACTTGACACCGATTTATATAATATGGGGGAATCAAATCTCTCAATCATACAATAATAATAATGGGAACTAAAAACTCCCTGTACTATAGATCCCTATGCTGGTTAGTATGGTTTTTGGTGCAGTCCCTCGGGAACTCCTCTTTCACGGCTTGGCTACACAACCTACTTTTAAGCCCAATTGTAACATTTAGCACATGTTCCTAATTTACTGAACCAATTATGCATTTCGGCATCCCATTGGTATCGTCATACTAACCCCACATGCAAGTTCATTAATTATGCCACAATCCGTTAACCATCACACTGGGGTAATTCATGACCACTTAGGTTAAATTAACACTTACACGGGGAATTTACATACCCCAAAGTTCAATAAAATCATACCACGGTTCATTAAATTTTTATGCTAATGCTTTAGTTTAAGTGAGCAAGTAAAAACATGTGACAAAGCCATATATCATTATCAGTTTCACATTTAGGTTAAGGGAACTCAATTTCCAAAACCATATGTCAAAGAAAAATTCATCATAATTAGGGGGAAACATAACCCCTTTGATTATTCACTAATCCGATGCACCCTACAAGTTTAAAACCATTAACAACACATGAATAATGCACAATAAACTAGCGGTAATCAGTTTAAGAACCATTCATATCAAAGCCCTCAACCATATCAAAACCCTTATTTAAAATCTACATAATTAACTATGTAAATTCATGAATAATATAAATTGAGTTTAAGGGTAGATTCACATGCCTAAAATACCCAAGATTATGGATAGAGTTCAACCCTTGAAGCTCTACTTGACCTTCTTCAAGGCAATCATAAATATTGATGCTCGAGAGGATTTAAGAGAGAAGAAAGTGTATTTGATATATATTATGGACAAAAATAGGGTCCGAAGTATGTTTATAGGTCGTGGGTTATTATTGGAATGAGTGGAAAATGTATAAAATACCGTCATTAAAAATGCTGAAAAGTATGTTGTCAGTCGTTATGGGCGACCTTATGACTCGTAGGGTCACTCTACGACTCATTTCCCATCATTTTTTATTTGGATAGTATTTTAGACCAAAAACACTGGTTTGTCTATGAAAAGGAACTTATGACTTATAACGAATCCAGACAACTCGTTAGGGGAGTAAGCTCAAAACTTTGAATTTTTTGGGGACAGATTATATGCTGGCCTACTGTTAGCACATTTAAGACTTTTAACTTGGAATATTTGTAATTTATTAGGTAAATGTCATTTTTATGGTATTTCATGTGATTTTGTAGGAAATTCAAGATGCATGAACATATAGGAAAGCTACGTTGAGAAGGATGATAATTGGTGAAAGATTCAACAAATTAAGTTCTGAAGATTTCATTTGATGACTTGGTCTAATAAGCTATCAGATCTGTGATAAGTTATCAAAATATGTCATTAATCATAGGTAGAGAACAAGAAAGGTGAAGAATTTCTTATGACATTTTCTGATAAGTCGTCAACTTCCGAATAAGCAGTCAGGACTTGTCGCCTACCAAAGGTAGAAAACATGGAATTTGAAGAGGAGTTGGCGATATTTTTTGATAAGTCGTCAGACTCCTGATAAGTCATCACACATGTCTTCACACATGTATTCACAAATTTCATCAGATTTGTGATAAGTCATCACAAATATCATCAGCTAAAGGACTGAAAATCTGAATTTTTAGTTTCAAATTTCCTTTAAGTTACAAATATATATAGCAGCTTTTAGGGTTTCATTTAGTATCTGGAAATTATCCCAAAGGCTAGTTTACTTATTTTGTGGGTCTCTTAACTTCAAATTCAATTTCAATGCTGTAATTGAGTTGTGGTATATTCTTGTTGAACTTGAAAGAGCATCAACCTCAGACTTCATCTTTTGTAAGTTTAATTGCTATGAATGATGAATACATTTTATACTATCTCTTTATTTCTCATGTGGAACTAAATCCTATAACTAGGGTTGTGGGATCTATGATTATTCCTTTATGGATTTAATAGTTGGTGAGGGTTTGAATAATTGTGGGGACATCATGATAATTCCTTTGTAATGATTGTTTTCTATTAGTTGCAAACAATAGATCTAGCCTTATGTTTGTTTGCTAGAACTTAGAAATAAACTAAAGGTAGTGAATTTTCAATGAGGATTTGGGAAGGTTAATTTTCCATCTAATGATTAATATTGTAACAAGATTAATCAACTCGAGATAAAATTAGTGTGAATAGAAGGTTTTCCTATGTTCGAGAGAATTAGGGAGCACAACATCTAGGTAGGTTGAGAAACACTTAGATGAACTGTTGATACTAATAATTTGGTGTTTCCCACAAGTCATGAGAATCCAGTACTACAACTATTATTCAATGAGGGGTTAATAATCATACTGATAATAACCCTAGTTTCTCTCTATCATTGTTTTGAACCATTGAAATTTTAGCTTTGAATTCTAAAGAAAGTCAAAACCTTAATCATTGTTTGATTGATAAAGCCCATAATTAAAGAAAACCATTATCTATCAGTCATTTGAATCATAAATAGACTTGATTGACACCTTATTCCTTATGGGATTCAATCCTAACCTAGTAGGGTTATATATTTGACAACGATTGTTACTCTCTCATAAGAGAGGTGTAATTTGGGTGTATCAAATTTTAGTGCCGTTGCCGGGGAATATGATTTCAAATTGAGTATATCTGTGATAATTGACTCGTAGTAAGTTTCCTGGTTTTATTTTTATTTGTTGTTTTGGTTCTTTGCAGGGTAGTTAGTGTATATACCAAGTACACGGAGTGCAGGTGAACCATTATTACTAGTACATATGAAACCTCAGTTGATTAGTAGAATGGATGACCCATAAGAAGCAGAAAGACTAGCCGCCTTGGCTCAGGCTCAGATAAATTAATATAATATAGATAACCTAGGTCGGGCACCAAATCCTAATGAAGAGGTCCTGGAGATTATGATCTATTAGGTCTAGGAAATCTAGGCGTGCAGAAGATATAGTGGCACCAGTTGACAGAAATGTAAATACAAATTGCCTATTCAAAGCGAGGCAAGATTACTAACCAATACAGTATAATCTTAATGACGATAAAGTTGTAATGGATTGAGTAGGTGAAACTGGAGCTACTATTCCTCCACCTTTGGCACCTGGAGCTAAGTTTCATATTTCAAACATGATGATTCAACTCCTCCATCTTAAGGGGTTATTTGGTGGACTCCCGAGTGATGATACCAACATGGATTTAGTGACTTTTGTTACCATTTGCTAGTGGTCTAATAACCCGGGAGTGGGACAGAATGTCATCTGCCTACGCTTATTTCCTATGTCTCTGTATGGGGAGGCAATATTATAGCTAAATGAGCTGACGCCTGATTCTATAACTAACTAGAGGTAGTTAAATGAGGCTTTCCTAGAAAGTTTCTTTCTACCTTCCAAGAGGGTACAACTGAGGGATTAGATCTACAAATTTAGGTAGCTCCAAATTGAATCCCTTTATAAGACATGGGAGAGGTTCAAAAAGAAGCTGATACAGTGCCTGAACCACAATATGATGGATATTCATCTGATGGAGACTCTTTATCAGGCGTTGAACTCTATTATAAAGCTAGTTGTTGATAATGTTGTAGGGGGATCATTTGTGGATCTCACTTTTCATGAGGCTTCTGAGATGCTTGAATGGATGACCAAATAAAGTAGAGCTTGACTTTGTGGTAGAAATCCCTACTGTTTCTGTTGGTATGACTCTTGAGCAATGTACAAAGAAGGAGAAGCGAGATCAAGATATAGCGCACTTGAAAACACAAATAAACTTGTTAACTAAACATTTATTATCTGTAAAGATGGAGAAAATGAAACCTGTCAAGTCCCCAGGATGATTTGATTCTGAATCTAAAGAGGAAGCAAACTATGTCAATAACCAGGGGGTTTTCAAGGCAGTAGCCAAGGGAATCAAGGTCGGACTTATCAGGTTATGGGGATTATAACCAAGGGATTTAGAAGAATAAGACTAACAGGAGTGGACTTTATGTTCCACCTAGCAATCGAGACAATGTTGCTACTAGCTCAAGAAAAATTTCTATGGAGGACATGATAGAGAGGTTGCTAAAAGGAGTTGAGTCCACCAATGCAGGCATGAAAATAATGAAAAATGACTTTTTGTCATCGAGTAAGTTGGTAAACGCACACTCAACTTTAATCAAACTATTTGAGGAACAGATGAGCCAATTTTCAGCAACATTAAATTAGAGGAAGAGCAGAACGTTTCCTAGTAACACAATTCAGAATCCTCATAATGATGGTACTTGTATGGAAATTACCACTCGAAGTGGTAAGATATTACTGGGCCCTTTGGTGGGAAAACTGTTAGCCAATATATGGTTGGAGAAGATTATGAGACTGAGGAAAGTAATCCAGTAGAGTCTAAAAATCTGGATGGCATTAATATCCCTTCTAATAATCAACAGAGTGATGAGTTGGAAAAAGGGAAAGAGCAGGAAAAGAAAGTAGTGCTTACTACTCTCCATAAACCACTGCCTCCCTTTCCTTAAGGATTAAAGAAGAAAGACAATGATAAGAAGTTTAGTAAATTTATGGCAATATTAAAGTAGTTGACAGTCAACGTGCCATTTGTAGAGGCACTCGAGCAAATTCCAGGATATGGTAAATTTATGAAGGATCTTGTGATGAAGAATAGAGAAGTAAGGTAAGAACCGGTGGATAATCCCTGTCATCGTAGTGCTATTTCTCCAATATCCTTGGGGTAGAAAAAGGTAGACCCAAGAGCATTCATTATTCCTTGTACAATTGGATCTCTGGAATTTTCTAAGGCCTTATGTGATCTTGGAGAGAGCATTAATCTGATGTCGTTATCTATTTATAAAAATTTAGGTTTGGGAGACCCCACACCCACTACTATGAGACTAGTTATGATGGACAGGTCTGTGAAAAGGCCGATCAGTATGCTACATGATGTGCTTGTGAGGATGGCTAATTTTATATTTCGTACTAACTTTGTGATCCTTGATTGCGAAGTAGACTTCAAAGTGCCTATAATTTTGGGTAGACCATTCTTAGCAACTAGGAGAGTGTTATTTGACATAGAGCTGAATAAGTTAAAGTTTAGGCTCAATGGGAAAGAAGTTAGTTTTGAAGTGCATCAATCCATGAAACAGCCAAAGGAGTTGAGTGTCTTCTCGATCGTTGATGTATTCTATAAATTTGGGAAAGATGCACCAGCAGGACTTGGGATGAAGCACTTTTAAGGTATCTTGATGAATTTTGAGTAGTCAATATAACCTACTCGTTTCGCGATATTAAATTATGAACTACTTAGGAGGCAACCCAAGGTATTTTGTTGTTTGTATTTGTACTATGTGATTAACAGAAGATCTTTGCACCTATGGTACCACAATTATGTTTCTAACTCTCTTGTTTTGATTTGATGCATTGCAGACAATGTATGACATTAAGTTGAGAGTGAGACTGCTTGCGGGTGTTGATGTCCTCTTGGGGTTTGCCTCTTTTCCCTAGAGTCTTGTTCCTAGTAGATCCGATATATTTAGGTAAATTATGTTTTATTTTTTGATGTGTTATGGTTAATTGGGAGAAAAATAAGTATCTGGGGAAGTTGACATAGCTGGAGAAAAATAAGTATCTCCAATTGTCTATTTTGTAACTGTGTGATGTGCATCTATATGCGACTACTGTGAATCTTTTTATGGCTTTGCTATTAGGGACATAATAATCATTACTAATAATTGAATGAATCGGATAGATAGTAGCTTGTGATGTACCTTTGTTCCATGTGTTGGTGAGATACTACCTAGTTCCCGTTGTTTGTTAAATCCAGAACTTTCTCGGTTGGTCTTGCCTTGGTTGTAGGAGAGTATTTAGGAAAGGTTCATAGGTCATTTTGATATTAGTCCACTTTTTGCCTAAATAACCTTTCATATTTGAATAATATCCCTTGACCCTAATTTTGAGCCTAAATGCCTATATATACGTTTTTTGTTATACCTATCACCTTCCCACTTGTATCATAATAAACTTGTTTTAGCCCTAATCCTCCTTGGGTGTTGTGCACTTTGACTTAGGCAAATCACCTAAGTTGATGTTGGCTATTATAGGCGTGCATGATGTAAAGTGAGTATGAAGAAGGGTAAAATAAAGTAAAAAAAAATGCAAGGCTGGGTGTGATAGAAAATGACTAATAAAAGAAAAATTGTGAAAAAGTGAAAATGAAAGACTAAAGGACCGTATCCAGCCTGAATTTGCTTCAATAAAGAAAGGGAAAAATAAGTTAAAGGTTGATAAGTGAGACCCCAAAAATAGTGTAGTTCCAAGGAGGCTTAGTCACTTTAAACATCCTTGTGTATCATACCAGTCCCAAGCCTACATTACAAGCTAAATAAAAGTCCTATAGTGATCCTAGCTTAAATTGTCTGAAAGCCTCGATGATGAAAATAAAGAAAAGCTTATGGTATTAGACATACATTAATTGGAACTTCTTTAAAATAGTTAGTGTCTTCTAACCGTCCCTGTATTTACATACTTGATTTCATGTATGAGTGAAGAGGGATTTCTTTGTTGTAAGGGCACATCAGTTGCATTGCTAGTTGCTTACTTCTTTGTGTAGTATAGCTTGTAAATATGCATGGTTATTGTTTCTAATTTTATTCCATATCTTGATTCCTTTCTGTCACATTGTTGATCTTCATTTATATACAAAGCTAGGTTTAGAGTGATTGAACATGGAGAGGGTAATGTTTGTTGAGCTAAAATTGATAATTAACTGACATAGGTATCTTTTGTTTCTCTTAGTTAAGCATCGTAGTATGGTGTTATGTAGTTTCTTGAGGAAAAGTAATTGTTTTAAGTTGAGGGTGTTAATGTACTGGCCTTCTGTTAGAAAATTTAAGACTTTTAAATTGGAATAATTGTAAGTTCTTAGATAACTATCATTGTGTTTGATGGTATTTCATGTGATTTTATAGGAAAGTCAAGAAGCATCAACATATTGGAAAGCTATGTTGAGAAGGATGATTTTTAGTAAAAGATTCATGAAATTAAGTTCTGAAGATTTAATCTGGCGACTTGGTCTGAAAAGCTATCAGATCTGTGATAAGCTATCAAAATATGTCGTCACACATATGTAGAGAATAAGAAAGGAGAAGCATTTCTAATGACAATTTCTGATAAGTCATCAACTTCCTGATAAGCCGTCAGGACTTGTCATTAGCTGAAGGCAGCAAACATGGAATTTGAAGAGGAGTTGATGACATTTTTTTATAAGTCGTCAGACACCTGATAAGTCATCACATGTGTCGTCACACATGTTATCAGATTTGTGATAAGTCATCACAAATGTCGTCAGCTAAAGGAGCAAAAATCTAATTTTTTAGTTACAAATTTCCTTTAAGTTATAGATATAAATAGCAGCTTTTAGGGTTTGATTCAATAGCTAAAACTTATTCAAAAGGCTAGTTTACTTCTTTTATGGGTCTCTTAACTTCGAATTCAATTTTCAATTCTTTGATTGAGTTGTGGGATATTCTTCTTGAACTTGGAAGAGCATCAACATCATACTTCATCTTTTGTAAATTTAATTGCTCTGTATAATTAAAATAATTATTCCTCTCTTTTTCTTGCTCATGTGGAACTAAAACCCAGAACTAGGGTTGTGGGATCTATGATTATTCATCCATGGATTTAATAGTTGTTTAGGGTTTGAGTGATTGTGGGAACATCTTTATAATTCCTTTGTAATGATTGTTTTCTATTGGTTCCAAACAATAGATCTAGCCCTATGTTTGTTTGCTCGAACTATGAAATAAACTAAAGGTAGTGAATTATCAACGAGGATTTAGGAACATTCATTTTCCATCTAATGAGTAATGTTGTAACAAGATTAATCAACTCGAGATAAAATTTGTGTGAATAGAATGTTAAGGAGCACAACATCTAGGAATGTTGGTAAACACTTAGATGGACTGTCGATACTGATAATTTGGTGTTTCCCACAAATCATGAGAATCCAGTACTACAACTGTTAATCAATGAGGAGTTAATAATAATAGTGATCATAACCCTTGTTTCTCTCTATCATTGTTTTGAACCATTGAAATTTTTGCTTTGAATACTAAAGGAAGTCAAAAGCTAAATCATTGTTTGATTGATAAAACCCCTAATTAAAGGAAACCATTATCTATCCATCATTTTAATCACAAATAGATTTTATTGACACCTTATTCCCTGTGGTATTCGACCCCAACCTAGTTGGGTTATATATTTGACAACGACCGCTTACTCTCTCTAAAGAGAGGTATAATGTGGGCGTATCAACCAACACCTGGGGGTGTTTCACTATGATAAAAATATTGAAAACCTCTACCTCTGGTCTGGAATGTATAGCATAGCACTGTCCATGACCACCATCTGACATATTAGACTCACGACTACCACCATGGACACCACTACCTGTGCCTCGCATACTTATAGTAAAACCTCTACCTCTCACTACTAATATAAAATGTAGCCTAACCATGCAAAGAGGACAGTATTTGGCCAAATGGATAGTATCATAACATAAATAGCAACCTCTATGGCCTGACTTAATAGGAGGAGGTATGGTGGACCAGAGCAGCCACCTGAAACTGCTGAACAAGAATATCCACTACCTAAACTCTAAATTTTTTCCTGGACGGGTCTACTATGATAACTATAGAAATCTCTATAATCCCTACCTAGAGAAGTATGACCTCTAAGCTAACCCAGGTGGTGCACCTTTTTGGTGCCACCCTGAGATGCTCAAAGAATAATACTGAAGAGAAATATTAAACCCCTTCACCATCTTCCGAATCCTCTCAAATTTTGGGGTAATACTGGCATAGAAATATATAGACAGGGCATAAAATTGAGCCTCATACTCTGCATCTGACATGGAGCCCTACTCCAGGTGATCAAACTCATCCCGTAGACTGTGTGGCACGAACCTCTCCAAAAAGGCCTTAGCAAACTGATCCCAAGTCATGTCAGGAGAATCGAGAGGTCTGCAACCATCAAGTGACCTCCAACAATCCCTAGCGGTGTCCTTAACTAATAAGTAGTATACAAAATACCACGCGACTTAAGAAAAACCTAGGTTATGTAACTTCTCACGATAGTCAATCAGGAAATCATAGAGATACTCAACCAAAACACCACTGAACCTAGAAGGACCTAAATTAGTGAATCTCTCAAACCTCTTCTGATCCTCTAAAGAAATAACTGTACCCAAAATAAGAAGAGACATGGGGAATATGGAAAAATGAGATACCACCTGGGGAGGTAACATAGATAAAGGAGAAACCTTTAATATAAGAATACCATACTCAAACGCAAGCGCTGAAGGAGGAATAACACTCAAAGTCTGTGGAGTACAAAAAGTAAAAGTAGGTACTACTGGCGGACCCACACTTGGGGCTAGATGAACACTAGACATACTTAAAGAAGCACCCTTCAAATGGGTTAACAAGCGAATCAAAAACACCTCTATGACTACGGTAGAAGAACTCGGTGGAAAAAAAGTAGGACCTTTATCTCCAACATGCTTAACATGGGGATCAGGGAGAAGTCCCTTAGCACTACTCCTAGATAGGGAAGATCCACATGCTCGCCTATTACCTTGATCCCATCCATGACTCACAACTCACACTCTGGACTAGGTTGTTTTCTTGGATGAAGGCTCCGCATCTCTAACCTCACACAATCTAGTCATCACCATCTATATAAAAGAGAGTGAAATATGACTTACAACACAAGTTATGAAGAAAATCCATCCGATAAGGAACAAAATGAGGAAAATTTGCTAAAGACATCCTATAGCCTCTCAAAGATAGACATGGACATCTACGTACTAATCTACGAGACACTGTTAGATATCCTATTCTTACACTATTGATACCAATGAACCTGACTACTCTGATACAAATTCTTCATGACCCAAAAGTGAAGGGCCATAAGATATCCAAATAGGAACAACTCTGTATTTGAATGCAAAATAAAGATAGTCAAAATAAAGAAAGGTAGTAGTAGTCTCTGATAGAAAAAATCCAATCACTACATCAAATAGCTTCGAAGTATTGCCTAAAGTCAACCACTATAAGGCGCACTCGAGTTGTACTAGCTAGGACAACTAGAGATCAAAATACATAAGATATCCAAAAAGAAACAACTTTCTATTTGAATATAAAATAATGAGAGTCTAAATAAAGAAAGGTAGTAGTAGACTCTAAAAGTAAAAATCCAATCACTACCTCAAATAGCTCCAAAGTATTGTCCGAAGTCAACCACTATAAGGTATACTCAAACCTGAATCTTCACTGAAAGAGTGCAGTAGGGTTGAGTATGATCCGTTTGTACTTTGTAGGTATCATAGGCCGATTGAGCAAAGTAGAAAATAAAGCGTACAAAATAGACACTAAGCACATATCACCTATAACTAAAAATGTCCCAAATGTTAGCCCATATCATCTTGACTAACAATTTTATAATATTCACATACATAGGTATACAAGTATCACATATACAAATACGAGGGAAGAAAGACACATAGATAGGTATCACATCAAGGAAAATAATACATCATCGAAATGTCAAAAGTAAATGGAAATGAAATGGAAAGAATAATGATAATGAAGATGATGATGATAATGATAAAGATGTCTGACGTTGTCGCACAACCTTCGTATACACCTACAAAGCTAAAGCTTCCCCATGTAGGACCCATAGTGGGTTCGGCAACTGTATTCAACCAATATTTAATACCAATATCTATAACTCTGACCCAGTACATCCATTGGTATAAGGTTTTAAAGATGTCATATTTCTATCAGAAAAGGCCAGTGTTCCTTGTATTTCCAAAATTTTCATGATGGTAGAAATGTTTCATGAATGTGTATGATATAAGGAAGTAATGATCACAACCAACCAGAATGAGCATTTCCATATCCAACCAATATACCAACTAAGTAAGCCAATAATCCACTCAATATTTATAACCATCCATGAATGCCAACATAAACCATATACCAAGAGAGTAGAACACAATTAAATACACCATTGACCTACATTAGGCTTTTTCATTATACAAGACACAATTAATTTCACATATTCACAACGAACAATATCATATAGGACCCCACACGATCTCACATAATAAATAATATTCCAAAACCACCAAACACAATAATATATAGGCCCCACACTGGTATAACACCATAATTATATCCATTTCCATGATTAGTTACCACAGCCTTAACAAGTTTTTTAATCGATATTAACTACCCATACCAGTCTGAATAAAGTTATGCCATGATC
Source organism: Capsicum annuum (assembly GCF_002878395.1). Taxonomy (NCBI): domain Eukaryota; kingdom Viridiplantae; phylum Streptophyta; class Magnoliopsida; order Solanales; family Solanaceae; genus Capsicum; species Capsicum annuum. The sequence goes on along the minus strand of NC_061120.1, from coordinate 40,064,039 downwards.
TACCTTGAATGCTGAAAATTGATTTGAAATCCTTCAAATTGAAGCCTTACTCTTTGCGAATGAGGTTGGAATCAATGAAAACATAAAAATATAGAATCTATGCAACAAAAAAATTCAACGATACCCATATTGCCTATTTTAAATTCGGGGCCAAAATGAACCACAAAAATGTATTCTAAAAAAAGGGAAAAATAGAAATTTTATTTGAAAACATGTTCCCCATATTTTTAGGAGTCAACAACTAAAAACTCAAGCAAAAGAGATTTAAAAATGAGGTCAAAATTAAATAAAAACCATGTTCAAGATTTACCAACAAAAATTACACAAATTCATTGTAATATCGAGAATTGATGTTGTTTTAAAGATGAAATCAAAATAAAAATGATAATTACCAGATTAGGAACTCACCTAAGTGAAAATGAATTGAAATCGGGGTGTAAATCGGAGAATTATAATTTTGAGGCCTTATGTACCAAAATCGCCAATTTCTACCTCTAAATTCACGTTTAAACAAGAATTACATGATAAAATTGTGAGAAAGTTGTTAAAATAGGTGTTATCTTGCTAACCCAAGTTTCAAAAGGGAAGAAATGTCTTGAAATCATAAAACCTTAACCTACAAGTCTCGCGTATGCGATCATAGGAACGCGTACGGAATTGTAACACCCTGAGTCTTTACCCTGACTACCACACGATGCTCAAAATCTCAAAGGACCACATGCTAACACATGACTGGTACCTGCTGCAATAACTGAATAATAATACTATAATTATGTGGAAACATTCCATAAGGTTCAAAACTATAAAAAATGTTGAATACAATACATCAATACCAAAAATGAACATCTATCTATAAATACTCTAGTCTAAAAAGCCTCTACTATTTAAACAGGGAGTTGATGGGACAAGCCCCCAACTAACTCCGACTACTTAAACTGATAAATTATGTCCTCAAACTATGAGGACTCACCACTAACACTGCTGCCAAAAGATCCGAGTTACTAAATGCGATCAGGAGCCTATGCATATGAACCTATGATATAAGCCATCATAGCACAAAAAAAGGCATGCGTCAGTAATTTAAACATACTAGAATTTAAGTGAGGTAGGTTGAGATACATGGGTTCATATGAATGAAAAATACTGGCTGAATGACATAAGTATAGTGAATGGGAGTACATGTATGAATACATAAACTGTAATAAAGATCATGATAGTAATGGATACTGGGTTCTGAATACTGATAAAATTGTAGCTGAGTTTCCTGATATTGTACTACTGATAACTGAGTGACTGCATATGACTATCCTAATTTTATAGAATTGTGCTAAGTTCGTACTGAACTGAGTAACGTATTTGACAATCCTGATTCTGTAGAATTGAAATGAGTTCTATACTAAAACTAGAACTGAAACTAAGACTGTTGGAGGTAATCATCTAATTGATATGCCCCTTTCCAAATAAATTAAGGTCCAACCTGTAATCCAGTTAGAAGGGTGTTAGTACCATGCCATGGGTAAAGATAATTATGAGTTAATTCTCTCTGATAAGAAGCTATTTTTTCAACCCTCGCTGGCAGAAAAACTCGTATGAGATGTATCAACCCTAGTCTGGCAGGAAGATATCTCAACCTATAATGGCTACATAGTTTTGTAATGTAGGGATTGCTACTAAGGGTCAAACCCTTTGCTGGCAGGAATGCCGCTATCCCTGGGTTCGCTCGGTGTTGAATCCTATTTCAACTAAATAGATACTGAGCTGCTTCCTAGTTCTTAATAGGCTTGACTGAACTATTACTGATTATACTATCTACTTGAACTGAACTGAGTCCACTGAGTTCCATTAACTAATGGAGTACTATTGAATTCTGTTTACTGACTGAATATACTAAGGTCAAAACTAAATACTGAGCTGGACTGGACTGATACTGAGTTTACTGAATTTTTTCTGAGTTCTATAACTGACTGAGAATACTACTGATTGTGACATAACTGAGATTATTCTATAACTGACATCGGCTTTAGGTAAACAACTAAATTGTCAGCTATTAGATACCCCCAAGAATCGATAGCATGAAAAGTAAAGCATTAAATAACCTTGCATAACATATAAATGCACACTTATTCATAATGGATCTATAGAGGCATTTGATCAAACACTTGAATTTCTATTATATATGCTAACACGATATAATCTCACTGTTTAATTCACATGAGCAACTTATCAAACACTTGGAAGGCATTGTATATGCCCATAGTACTAATCAACATATAAGCATCAAAATTTCAAGGCGTTAAGGAAAATTCGTATGATACTACATACATAATAATTATTTTTACATAAATCTTGCACATAATCATGGAATAGAAACCCAATCAACATTATAATCATGAATACACTTGAATCCAAATCATGGAAATCATGAAATCAATTTACTTAAAGTTTAAAAGAGTTTCTTGGACTCCAAGACTGGAAGGGGCCCTTGAATAAACACTTGACATACCTTAAAGCTTTAATTCTTAAAGATTGATGGATTTCCTTCAAACTTGGATTCTTGGATGTGATGAACTAGGGTTTTTTCTTGAAAAATTCTAGAGAGAACGAGTAAATTTTGCCTTTTGGATGACTTAGTTACATGTTTTGGGGGCTGATAAAAGATGGGAAAAAATCCATTTAGCCCTCTAGATGCATGTTTTAATTACTAAAAATTGGACTAGCAACGCATAGACCGACACACCACATCATTGGAATCGATGCGATAGCCAATTAACCACATCAAATCTACATCGGTTCTCTTGAATTTATATTAGGAGCTAGAAAAAATATTCATCGATTCGATGGGTGCTGAACAGTTTTGAGATTGCGTTGATCCAATGGTTTGAGCTTTCAAATGTGTTTCAAACGAAGTTCAACAAATCCAAAACTTGTTTAAGAACACCCACTGATATTTTTGACCATGAATTAACCTAAAAATTGATATTTAAAGGTCATAAGGGTCATGAAATAGAGTCGCCAACTTACGAAGGCTAAAATAACACTATGTCAGTATACTTAGCTAAAATTTTCTAAGTCTGGGACCCCTTAACAAGCTTTAAAAGACTGAGTTAACCCTAGGATTTGTGGGGCCTTATAATATCTCCCCCTTAGGATCATTCATCCTCGAATGAGACCAACTAAGCTGAGAATACTCATAGACTAAATTTAGATACTAGATATGCACAACTACAATATGATTTCATAACTGACAATACTGATATGGTAAAATTTTGTACTAAACATGCATATCTGATGCGTGAGTACATGGCTAAACATAATTCATGAATGCATGACTGGAATTGCTGATAAGCTGAGTTTGTCATGATGAACATACATATCTTATAAATGAATTCATAACTGAAAAATGCAATGGCAACTAATACCAAGTCTATAAGGGATATCTGAGCACAGAATTTGGTAAGTTCAACGGAAAACTATTACCTTGGACTAAATCGGAGTTTTCGTAGAAGAGGTAAGGATACTTGATCGTATATTTTTTTCTGTTTCCTAAGTCACTCCCTCAACTGGCTGGTTCTGCCAAAGAACTTTGAGTAGAGGGATTTCTTTGTTCCTCAATCTGCAAATCTGATAGTCAAAAATTTCGATTGAAATCTCCTCATAAAAGAGGCTGTTATGAACATCTATACTTCCTACAAGGACTACAACTACTGGGTCACCTATGTGCTTCTTTAGGAAGGAGACATGAAACACAGGATGGATTGAAGATAAATATGAAAGAAACTTAAGCTCATAAGCTACATTGATTTTGAGAGGATCGATATATTGGGGACTGAGTTTCCCCTTCTTGCCAAACCTCTTCGCTCCTTTCAAAGAAAGATTTTTTAAATACACATAATCACAAATCTCAAATTCTAGATCCTTTCTCCGCACATCTGCATATGATTTCTATCACTTCTGAGTTGTCTTAAGCCTTTCCCTGATCAGCTAAAACTTCCCTAAGATGTCAAACACCAAGTTAGGCCCTACCACTGCGGCCTCTCACACTAAGAACCAACTAATAGGAAACCTATATCTTCTCCCATAGAGCATCTCAAACGGAGCCATCTAAATACTGGAAGGATAGTTGTTGTTATATACAAACTCAATCAAAGATAAGTGGTCATCCCAACTTCCTTTAAAGTCTATCGCACTTACTCGCAGCATATACTCTAATGTCTGAACGGTCTTTTCTGTTTGACCATTTGTCCAAGGGTTAAAGGTTGAACTGAGGTAAAATTGGGTACCAAGACCCTTTTAGAAGTCTTTCTAGAAATAAGAGGTGACCAACTCTCTGAGATTGAGCTTGGTATAGTCCTCAGCTATATAAGAGGTATGAACTGGTAGGAAATGAGCTGATTTAGTCATCCTATCTGCAATGACCCAAACTAAATCATACTGATAAAAAGTACAAGGCAAACCCATCACAAAATCTATGTTCACCACTTCCCCTTCCAAGTGGGAATACTGAACTCCTGCATAGACCCACTAGGCTTCTGATGCTCAATCGTAACCTGATAAAATGTTTAGCACTTAGCTATAAACTCTGTAATGTCTCTCTTTATTCCACTCCACCAATAGATCTCCCACAAATCATGATATATCTTAGTGGCCCATAGATAAATAGAGTAACGCGCACCATGCACCTTTGGAAGAATTCACTGTCTCAAGTCATCTACACCTGACATACATAGCGGACCCTGACAATGCAACACACCATCTGCACCTTGGTAAAAAACCTCTATCTTTTGATCTCTAACTAATATTTTTAACATAACTAGGTTAGGATCCCTATCCTATTTTTCCTTTAACTCAGAAACCAAAGATGATTCTGAACTACTCTACACACATATATTACATTCTGCTAAATGGACTAAACAGACACCCAGTCCAGCAAGCTGATGAACTTCTCAAGCTAATTTCTTCTTACCATCCTCCACATGAGCAACACACCTATATACATCCTACTTAGAGCATCAGCTACTACATTGGCTTTACTCAGATGATATATGATGCTTAGATTATAGTCCTTCAACATATCCAACTACCTTCCCTGATGGAGGTTTAGGAATTTTTGAGAGAACACATGTCGTAGGCTCTTATAGTTTGTGAACATATCAACGATCATACCATACAAGTAATGCCTTCAAATCTGTAAGGCAAATACTACTGCTGCTAACTCAAGATCATGAGTAGGATATTTCTTTTCATGGGATTTGAGATGTCTAGAGGCATAGGCTATGATCTTACCTCTCTGTATCAAAACGCAACCCAAACTAACCCTGGAAGTATCACAATATACCACAAATCCATCTAAACCATCTAGTAGAGTCAAAACTGGGGCAGTAGTGAGTCAAGTCTTCAACTTCTAAAAACTCTTCTCACAAGAATCTGACCTCTGAAATTTGATTTTTTTTGAGTCAATCAGGACATAGGGGATGAAATATATGAAAATCCCTAAAAAAACCATCGTTAATAGCCATCCAAACCAAAGAAACTCTTGATATCTAATGGAGGGTGGTTCTGGGCTAGTTTCTCACTGCTTTAGTGTTTTAGGGATCAACTCTAATGCCATCCCCAGAAATGATATGGCCGAGGAAAGATACTGACTTTAGCCAATATTTGCACTTACTAAATTTTGCAATAAACCAATGGTTTTTGAGAGTCTATAATACTATTTTGAGATGGTCTGTATGATCATACTCACTGCGGGAGCAAACAGGATATTATCTATGAAGACTATGATGAACATGTCAAAGTACTGCTTGAACACACGGTTCATCAAGACTATAAAAGCTGCTGGGGCATTGGTAAGACTAAATAAGATGACTAAGAATTCAAAGTGACCATACCCAGTTTTGGAAGATATTTTTGAAATGTCATATTCTGTGACTCTGAGCCGATAATAACTTGATCTGAGGTCTATCTTAGAAATGTAACTGGCACCCTGAAGTTGGTCAAATAAGTCATCGATCATAGAAAGTGGGTACTTGTTCTTAAACGTGACTTTAATTAGCTGACGGTAGTTTATAAATATTCTAAGAGAACTGTCTTTCTTATGCACGAATAGAACTGGTATAGGGTCTGATGAATCCTTTGTCTAGGAGACCCTACAACTGTTCTTTTAATTCTTTGAGATTTCCTGGAGCAATTCTTTATGGCAGAATAGATATGGGCTAAGTATCTGGAAGAAGGTCTATTTCAAAGTCGATTTCCCTTTCGGGAGAAACTCCAGGAAGATCTTTGAGAAACACATCTGGAAATTCACAAGCTATTGATACTGACTCAAGAGCAGGGGTTTCTAATCTAGAGTCCTGGACTCGAATGAGATGGTAGACACATCCCTTAGATATTATTTTCCTCGACCTAAGGTAGGAAATAAGATGACCCCTAAGTGCTGAAGTGCTACCCCTCTACTCTAGGATGACCTCCTTCAAAAACTAAAATTGGACAATTCTATTTCTACAGTCGACTGAGTCATAGTAGGAATGAAGCCAATCCATGCCTAGAATGACATCAAAATCGGTCATCTGTAATTCGACTAAGTCTACTAAAATAACTTTTTGAGATACCATAATTTGACAGTTCCTGTATACATACCAAGATATGATAAATTTACCCACTGGGTAGAGACTGAGAAAGGCTCTACTAGAATTTCAAGACTGACTCAAAAGTTAACAACTATAGAAGTAGTTATAAAAGAAAACAAAGCTCGACGATCTAGAAAATCATAAGCATACAAATGATAAACTTATAACGTACCTGTGACTACATCAGGAGAACTTTTCTTATCCTATCAGGACTGAAGTGCATAGAGTCTATTTGGGCGTTGCCCACTAATGGCACTAGAAGTGGCACCCTGCTGATTCAGGTGACCAGATTGAGCTGAAGGACGACTATGCTGACTATGTAAACCTACCTAAGAACATTTTCTAATTCTGTGATGTGGCTTGCCATATTGAAATATACATTACTACCAGCTCTGTAAACACCCTGATGGTTCCTGCCATACTTTTGGCCAAGAGGATTTGTTCGGGCGCTACTGACACTACTCTAGGCTTTAGGGCCAGGAGCCCTGTCTCTGTTAGTGTCTCTAAATTTTGGCATTGGAGCACTGGTTGAGGATGGATCTATAATTTAATATTTCAGGCAGAACTAAGAATGATTCCCACCCTTTGACCTAGGCTGAGCGACGTTAAAATTTCTTATTCTAACTCTCTTGTTCTCCCTCTCTTTTTCCTTATTCTTAGCCTCCTCTATCTACTGAGCATGGACCATGAGCCTGATTATGTCCATATCCTTAATAAGCATTACGGTCCTATATTCCATGACCATACTGCAAGATACACTAGACATAAACTTTCTCATCTTATATCTGCTATTTTCTACAACATGAGGTGTATATCTAGCTAATTTAGTAAACTTGAGATAATACTCCTATATCATCATTTTGTCATTCTTTAGATTTATAAATTGAAAGACTTTCGCTTACCTTAACTTTAGCGGGAAGAACCTATCCAGAAAAGCAATAACAAACTCCTTCCATTCTATAGGCCCTACATCTGCGGCCCTTTTTGCTTTCCATTATTTGAACCATGAGTGAGCCACATCCTACAATTGATATGCAACTAACTCAACACTCTCACTAGCTATCACCCTCAAAATGTCTATAACCTTCTACACCTGATCAAGTAATTCTTATGGGTCCTTATCTGACTTTAACCCAATAAAAGATGGAGGGTTCATTTGGGTAAAGTCCTGAATCCTAGCAGCAGCAGTATTGGCCACTAGGTTGACGGAACGGAAACTGGGCGTTTATTCTAGGCTACCACAGAATGAGCTAGGGTGGTGAAAGCTACTCTAAATTCAACATGGGAGACATGTTTATCTAGGGGATCTACCTGAATGGGCTGAGGTACTGACTAATTTCTGGTTCTCCTTTTGTTAGTCTTTTTAGGAGGCATCTTCTATAAACAAAAAGGAGAGAATGGATTAGACTAAGACTTTAAATTGAGCTTATGCTCACTCATATTATACGAATACTGAAAGAAGGGAAACTTTTCCTAAAACATGTAATAGCCTCCTGTCCATAAGTGTGGCACGTTACACACCCATGCGCAAGACTCTATTAGATGCAGCTTTCAAAAAACCTAGGACTCTATTGAACCTTAGGCTTTGATACCAAGTTTGTAACTCCCTAAGTCTGTACCCCAGACGCTACACGGTGCTCATAATCCAGAAGGACCACAAGCTAACCCATTACTGGTACCTGCTGTAATAACTGAATAATACTATTGTAATTATGTAAAAATTAGGCGGAAACATACCATAATTTTCAAAACTATAAATAAATACAAAGTATGATACATCAATACCAAAACTAAACATATGTCTATATGTCTATAAATACTCTAGTCTGAAAAACCTCTAATGTCTGAATGAGGAGTTGATAGGATAAGCCCCCCAACTAACTTTGACTACTGAAACTGATAAACTGAGGTACTAAAATAACAATCATGTTCTTAAACAATGAGGACTCACCACTAAAACTATTGTTAGAAGGTACGGGCTGCTAAGTTCAATTAGGAGCCCGTGAGTCTGAACCTATGATATAAGACATCATTGCACAAAAGAAAGGCATGCATCAGTACATTAAAAGTACTGGTATGCTAAGTGAGGTAGGTTGAGATGCATGGGTTCATATGCTTGAATAATACTAACTGAATGACATGAGTGTACTGAATGAGAGTGTATACATGAATAGATGAATTGTAACTGATATCGTGATAGTACTGGATACTGAGTTTTGAATACTGATTAATTATCATCTTAGCTTACTAAAGATATACTAATAAGAATTGAGTTACTATATCTTATAGTCCTTATTCTATGGAACAGTGCTAAGTTTCGTACTGAACTGAGTAACTATATCTGACAGTCCAGATTCTATAGAACTAAACTGAGTTCTATATTGAGACTGGAACTAAAATTGAGACTGTGGAAGGTTATCATCTAACCGTCATGCCCATTTCTAAATAGATTAGGGTCCAACCAATAACCCTAGTTTGAAGTGTGTTAGTACCATGCAATGGGTAAAGATATCTGTGAGTTAACCATCTCCAGAAGGAAGATCTTTTATCAACCCTCACTAGCAGTAAAACTTGGATGAGATGTATTAACCCTAATTTGGTAAGAATATATCTCAATATACACTAGCTATGTAGTTCTATAACATAGGGATTGCTACTAAGGTTCAAAACCTCTGCTGGAAGGAATGCCCCCATCCTTAGGTTCGCTCGGTGTGCTGAATCCTATCCCAACTGAATAGACACTGAGTTGATTCCTAGTTCATACTAGGCTTGACTAAACTGTTACTGATTAGATTTTCTAATACAATTGAACTGAGTTCACTGAGTTCCATTAACTAATGGAATACTACTGAATTCTATTAATTGACTGAATATAGTGAGGTTTGAAATGAATACTAAACAAGACTGGACTGATACTGATTCTACTGAGTTTTTCTTGAGTTCTATAATTGACTGAGAGTACTAATGGTCATGATATGACTGAAATTATATTTTAACTTACACCGGCTCTAGGTAAAAAGCTAAATTATCGGGTATTAAATACCACCAGGACTCGATAGCATGCAAAGTAAAGCATCTCATGACCTTGCATAGCATATAAATTCACACTTATTCATAATGTATCTATAGAGGCATTTTATCAAACTCTTGAATGGCATGAACTAGTATACATGCTAACATGGTATAATCTCACTTTTTAATTCACATGAACAACTCATCGAACAGTTGGAAGGCATTGTATATGCAGACAGGACTAATGAACATATGAGCATCACAATTTCAATGATTTAACACGAATTCATATGATACTACATACATAATAATTGAGTTTACATAAATTTTCCACTTATTCAAGGAATAGAAACTCAATAAACATTATAATCATGAATACACTTGAATCCAAATCCTTGAAATCTTAAAATTAATTACTTAAAGTTTAAAAGAGATTCTTGGAATCCAAGGGTGGAAGGGACCCTTGGATAAATACTTGGCATACCTTAAAGCTTGAATTCTGAAAGATTGATGGATTTCCTTGAAACTTGGATTCCTGGATGTGATAAACTAGGGTTTGTTCTCAAAAATTCTATAGAGAATGAGTAAATTTTGCCTTTTGGACGACTTAATTACATGTTTTGAGGGTTGATATAAGTTGTGAAAAGACCTATTTACCCTCTAGACGTGAGTTTTAATTGTTTAAAATAGATTAGCAATAGACAGACTGATGCGTCGTGTAGTTGGCATCGATATGATGGCCAACGCGCCGCATCGAGTCCATGTCAGTTCATTGGAATTTACACTGGGAGCTAGAGGAAATCTTCATCGATGCGATGGGAAATGTTCCATTTTGAGATCGCGTCGATCCACTGGTTTGAGCTTTTAAATGTTTTTCAAATGAAGTACAAAAAATTCTAAACGTATTTGGGAATACCCACTAGCATTCCTAAACATTAACTAACCTAAAAATTGATATTTAAAGGTCATAAGGGTTGTGAAATATAGTCTTCAACCTATGAAGGCTTAAATAACACTAAGTCAAAATACTTAGCTAAAATTTCCTAAATTTGGGACCCCTTGACAAGCTTTAAAGGACTTAGTTAAGCCTAGGATTTTATGGCGTTTTACAATAGTACTTGGACTGAGGGTAGGTATTACATTCAAGATCCTGTATTCAAATTTGAGGGTCTTACGATCGCGACTAAGATATCGCGTATGTGACACTTGAGGCCGATCTACCAAGTTGCATATGTGATTGGCCAACTGCGATCGCGGGTGCACTAGCACTAGCTGGAGACGTAGAATTCTCCAAGTTTCCATAAACCCCTCGAGATTTATCTAAAAGCCAATGAATGGAAACAAGCTATGCTACCCTATAAATTTGATGCTTTGGACTTAATGGTGATATCTGATTTTCAAAAAAATGACATTTTTACAAAGTTGACCCCAGAAACCCCATTTCCCAACTTTTTGAATAAAGGGTCAAAATAAGATATAAAATCTATAAAACCTCACCAACCATGTTATCAACCTAAAGTCGATATTCCAGATCTGCTGGCCCAGTACATTTTGCTATCCGACACATATATTAATAAATATTAACCCTTGACAATCATGCCCACACCCCAAAATACTATAATACAATCACAGGAAGGGGTAAAATGGTCAAATCACACATAAATGAATGTTTAACATAAATCACCAAAAGTTAGGTCGTTACAAGAAAGACTTTGCATTTCCCCTACTTTATTAATCTATCAAGGATCCCACAACCCTAGTTATGGGGTTTAGCTGCTCATGAGTGTAAGAATACACTTATAATTCATCTTTAAAAGTACATGAATATTCTCACAAATAATAAAGAATGAAAATCAACTTTAAATGAAATCCGAAAAACTAATATCAAGAATCCCAAGATCAAAAGTGTATCTCAATACTCAAAATAATGTAATAAGTATTTAAAGTGCATAAAGTAATAAAGAAACATCCCATGTGTATTTATAGATACATCAAAAAACCTAGAAAACCAATCCAAAAGAAAGTAGGAAAATAGAGTTAGTATTATCCTACGACTCCACTTACAGGTTGTAGGTAGTACCTACGGTCTGTAGGTGGGTTCATTGGAATCAAAGGGATCATCAACTTTTTGAACCCTAACCTAGGAAGGGTATGTACCATGCTGTAGGTACTAACTACGCCTCATATGTAGGGTCCATCGGAGTCAGACTTAGGCTTTAACTCTGCAACCTATGTGGGCCACCTACGGGCCCATAGGTAGGGTTCATAGGAATATTTTATTCTTCACTTCATCACCTTTTTCTCCTTTTATGCCTTGAACCCTATTTTCCTACAAAACCAACATAAAAACACATGACATCTAAAAAATGGCCTAGTAGTTGCATAATTTCCTAGTTTTAAGCATCAAATGTGCCATGAAACCATGACATATAAACACCATTAACTTAGAATGTTTGCTTGTCCTTAGGAAACTAAGATATATATAAGAAACACGATGCTTAACTTTTTAAAAATGCTTAGCCTATGATAGTCAACTCAATTTGTCTAAAAAAAATACTTAACCCCTCATATTTAAAACTTTCTAAAACAATTATATGGATCCATGTATCACAACAGTATGACATAAAGGAATCAACTGATGGCATTATATTAGTAATAAACAACCAATCAAATATGTAATTTACACTACCTAAATAGATAAGTTGTCAAGAATACAACCCATGTACCCCCACAACAATGAAGTTCCAACTACCATAGTCTAATAATGCATACTAATGTAGGGACGATATCAAGACACTCACACTTTCAAAAGAAGTTCAAACAATGTGCATAAAATGCCATTGGCTTGCCTTATTTTTATAGCTTAGTTTTTGGGACAATTGACTAGCATCACTAGGACTTTTCTAGGCTTGTAATGTAGGCTTGGGAGCAGGTATGTTACAGCTGGGATGTAATGACTCACCCTCCTCAACACTAAACTTACATTATTGGTAGCATTTATCAACTATTTTTTTAATCTCCATTTTTTCCTTTATTGATTATTCTGATCGGTGTGGTTCTTTTTATTTTTTTCATTTATACACTTCTCTCTTTTTTTCTTCTCATTTTTCATCATTTTTTCTTTTCTTTATTTTCACACTTTTCTACCACACCCAATTCAACTTGATTTTTCATTTAGTCAACACCCTTCTACATACAAAATTTTAACTACACACCCCTATGCTAAACACCCTCAACTTAGGTGATTCATCTGAGTTGAGGTGCATAGTGTATAAGGAGGGACCAGGGCCAAAAAAGATTTATTGTAATTAATTTGGAAGGTGACAAGGTGAAAAAAAGGAAAAAAGTCAACTTAGGCTAAAATTAGGGATCAAGGTATACTTATTCATATTTGGTAGGTCTTTCAGGCTAATAGTGGACATATTCAAACATGACCTATAATTATGTCCTAACCAACTATCCTACAACCTAGGCAAGACTAAACAAGAAAGTTTTGTATTAAATGCACAAATTAAACTAGGTAAATGCCGCACACACACATGGTACAAGGTTATATTATCAACTACTAACTATCTAGTTCATGCAATGCTAAGCTTTGATTATTTTTTCCCTAATATTAATCCCATAAAAAGATTAACACAATGGTCCCATATATATTTACATCTCACAATTTACAAAATTCTTGGAGGGGTATCATTTTTTCAAACTCTGAACAACATAAAACAAAACATGTCAACTGCAATTAAGTTCCTTATTTTTCTTCTAATTAAACATAAAAAATACATAACAGAAAACAACACAAATATTACCTAAACATATCCATTCTAAACAAGATAACCTAATCGATAGGGAAAGAAAAACAACAACAAAAACCCCCAGTTGTGGTACACCCCCACCCCCACCCCTAACTAAATGCTGATGGATTGTCCCTAGTGTATACTAGAAAATAAATAGTATTAGGGTGTAGGGACATACCTAATATGGTCTAGGCTTCAGAAACTAGCTCATCCCTATCTGGATATCTCATTGCTCTTCGATAGGAATAGGTGGTGGTGTGTGACTAGAAGAGGTGCCTAATTCCATCTGGGTACACCTATTTTTTTTCAACCACATGCTGAACATTAAAATCTGTGGTGAACTTTTTCAAGGCTAACTAAAACTCCACCTTAAGGTCACCTAACTCCTTTCTCTCTTGTCCTCTCTTGGCTCAAACACGCGAGCAAATAAAAACTATAGGGATATATAAAAGAAGAAAACACCACAGGGATAATTGAAATATGGATCTTTGCTAATGAATTCCCTCTTATCTTAATCTGGACACCTCATCACATATGCTCAATAAATTAGGAACCTGGACCTTGCAAAGTCATGTTTTGATATGAGGCTCGAACCTGCTGATATGCCCATACAACACTTCTATGAATCCCTCTATTGCAGTCACTATTCGATCCTCAACTTTATCCTCAACAGTCCCTAATATAGTCAAGAACAAATGCCTGATCTAACTAAATAGTGTGGCTAATTAGGTAACTGGCTGTGCTAGAAAATTAGCCAGCTCCTATTGTCGGTCCACCATCTGCTAAAATAAATCACGAGGAAGACACACTAAACTAGCAATTAATGAGTGAGGGGCCAAACAGAAGCAACAACTAGTGCTGAAGTAGAAGCTGAGGTTGGTGCTGAAGTTTCCACAACTCATTCATTGCCTGTAGTAGTACTAGCTTCACCTGCTGACTACTCATATAAATATTCCCAATTGGAGTCATGCTCTTAACCTACTAGTATGATACTGAAGGCCCTTCAAATGGGATGCACCAAAAGAAGTGAACAATTGTGCTTTCTATAGTGCAATTGGTTCGGTCACATCTTTAATCAACGTATTTAAGCCATGGAAGTAACCTCCTACCATTGATCAATATCTAGAATTCCTAGTACCTCTACCTTATCATATAATCTGTATATATCAAGCATAAGAAGAGAAGGGTGGTGAACTATCTAAAATTCTGTCATGGATCTTAGTCCAGATCTACCTAGCAAAGTCAATATTGTAGCCAACTATCAAGATAACAATCAATACATCTTTGTTCCAAGTGAGCATATTTTACACAGAATATTGGTGATTATTGCATTGTCGCTCTTTGAAGTCTTTTACATCCATGAATATTTCTTTTATGATGAGGGTTATTGGGATAATACGTTTGCCCATGTTTGAAGAGTGACTTATGGTAGTGACTAAGCTTGATGTAATTATGACCATTGGGTAATAGAAGTTGGGAAATACATGTACATTGTCTCATGTTAAGAGACAAACAAAGGTTTAATTTGGGGGTGTTGATGAGTGGCGAATTTACCACTCATTCGCACTCACTATTCGTGCACATTAACATGTTTTGAATAAATAAGTGAGACATATATATGATTAAAAGAACTAATATCCACAATTTTCAGGCGCATAGGTAAAGAGATAAAAATATATGGATGCGAGATGAAAAAGATCAAAAGAAGGAAAGAAGTGCAGTTCGAAGACTTGGAGTAGAACATAGCCTCAGTTATCATAATTGCAGTTTGAGGACCTTGATTGTAGTCAGTCAAGCAGGTCAACATACTGTAATCACGTGGCTCTGAGTGTGGTCGCGGTGGCCGCGAATGCAAACAAGCTCTTGCGGTTACGGCTTAGTAGAAAAATAGCCAAGGGAAAAGATGTAAATGCACATAGCTATTCCAGAATTTTCCCTTAAGAGGATCAAACCCTATCTCTTGATCTTGATTAGTTCTATTCCAAATTATTGGAATTTTATCTACTTCTTAGTCTCTATTTCTTGAGGACATTTATTGTATTAGTTTTTGGTGATGAATAAATTAGAGTAGCTTCCAAGTGGGGGATTAGAAAACTCCCATTAAAGATTTGTTAAAGTTCAAAGTTTGAAGTAAGATTCACTTAGTCTTTCATAAATCAAATCAATGGAGATTTTTTGGGTATATCTTGTTTATTCTTCTTATGTGTAGCTAGTTCTTCCACTTGGGATTATGCTAGAATATGGTGCACATTGTATATGGGTTGTGATTTATCTGTGCATAAGATAGCTTGTTGATGATGGTTTCTACTATTGCTTGACCAAATTAAATGGGATTGGTGGGTGAAAGTTCTAAATACCAAAATGGCTTTCTGGGTGACAACCCTAAGCTCTTGAAATCTCAAATAATCCTTGAAAGAGGGGTTTGGGAGAAATTTTGGAACCCTGATCATCCTTAAAATAGGGATGTGGGAACCAAGGCAATAGTAGATAATTATTGGGCTTTGTTTGCTAATTTTTACAATCTTAGACATAAGGGTGATTATGAAGTTGACTATATCTTGGTTATCATCCTAGAAATAGGGGTGCCTAATTAACGTTTTGGGTGGCTTTAATTGACGCACCCGTAAGGTACTCAAAAGGGTCTATGAGTGACATCCTTGACACTGTTTTGACAAACTAGTCCCAAGGACTTTCAACCTAATGTATGAGCTACATCTTGTACCTACATTATGATGTAGCCACAAACACATATATGTGGTCAGTACTTTAGAATGTACTAAAAATATGGAGACATGCACTGAATTATGGAAATACTTAAAACTTGCTTTAGAAATGAATACATAAGTTATTTTCCAAAACATAAATTTAAAACATGGCTATACGTGAAAATTGTATGTCATAGTGAGATTTATAAATCGAGAGATAAAAATAATTCTGTAAGTTGGAAATGGTAATACATGAATATTGTATTTGAATTTCATATAAAGCTGAACATGCTGTAAAAATGATTGAGGATCATGTATGAATACTGAGCATGAAAATACGAGCTTGTAAAAGTGAGAATGCAAGACCAAGTAAAACATGTACTAAAATGATCTGAATAATTAAATAACTGAATAATTGAAAATATGATTACTTGGTCAAGCAAACCTGAACTTGTATAGACTGAGTAGTGACTGAAATTGTTGAAGCTATCATGTAACCGATATACCCCAATCTAAGCTAATTGGGGGCCAACCTATAACCCAGATGGAAGGGTGTCAGTACCTTGCCATAGGTACTAACGCATGGTTGTGTGGATCCACTAATCAATTGTCTCGAAGGACCAGAGTGTCAAGCCTAAATTGATGGGTGACCCCTGAGAGGAAGTCAATCCTGAACTGATAGGCGACCCCTCATATCCTATGTTTGCGACATAGTTCTAAAACTTAAGGACTGCTATTAACGACTCTACCTAAACTGATTAGGGAGCCTCCATCCCTTTATTCACTCGATGCTAAATCCTACTCCCAACTGAATGACACTGGTATTATTATGGGTCTAACATCATGTGGTACTGTACTTATAAATGCTCAACATAAATATAGTAGTCTGAATATAATAATAATAACATGGTCTGACTAACTTGTAACTTGTTAATGAAAACATGTAAAAACACATAGATATCAGGTGTTCATAACCCTCCTGCACTAAATAGTCACAAAATATGATAACAACATTTAAAATAGTGATATAAAATCATACTTCAAACACCCAAACCACAAGACATTTCAATAATTGAATGAAATAATGAACTTGAACATGGGGATGAGTTAAACTTGAGAAAAGAACATATTCACATGATTTAAATCATAAATTGAAGATTTGACATGGAAGCACTTGAATAGAACACGAGTAATTGAAATTTAAGGCATGAAATAAACTAGCTTAGATAAGAACACATGTTTACATGGCTTGGATTCAAATTACTAAGACATACATTGATTAAGTTCATAAGTTGCATGGATAATTTCATAAAATAGGATACAATTCCTACTTTAAACAAAAAATGGGGTTTCTGGGCTCAATAGGTAAAAAGAACCCATTGAGGAATACCCCACATACCACAATGGTTAAATTTTTGAAGAAGCCTTGAACTTGAAAACTTGAATTCTTGGGAGGAGAAGCTTGAATTATTTGTTCTTAAGAAGGGGAGGGTTTCTAGGTGAGTTATTTTGATGATAATGGGCAATTAATGCCTATTTAGGGATTTAATCTGTCACTTAGGTATTTGGGGGCAAGGGGAAATGACTAAAACACCCCTTGGTCTATTAATTATGACTATAGGAAACATATTATGTACGTCTCGGAGGCAAACACGGGGCCTAAGGTGTGCGTCCCAGAGCTATCACGGACCCTTATTGTTTCTCAGGAAAATCATCATAACTTCTTGCTTGGGTATTGGATTAAGGCAAAATTTCTATTGGTGTAAAGGTAATTAAATTATCTATAATGTTTTGGGTCTTAAGATGCAAATTCTACAGATTTAAAAAGCTATACACGTTCAAAGTTGAGCCTTGTAGAATAAAATATTAAAATTTGGCCGAAAAAAAGGCTTTTAGCTCAACTTTGCTCTAACTAATTACTATGAACATTTTTTTTACCTAATAAGCACTTTTCACACTAGGATAATGATCATGAAACATGTATTCAAATACATAAATGGTTTTAGAGTTCATAGATATAGAAATGATGGTTCAATGTCTAACCTGAAAATCCAGGGTATTATACACAGCTTAAGCTATCAATCGGTCATAGCTTAAGCTAAAGATTGATTGCTTAAGCAGACCAACCCCATATTTTAGACCTCTTAAGTGGCAACCTATTGCTAAATGAACAAATATTTAAGTGTTCAATAATCTGCTTTACCGGTAGTTGCCCAGCCTGTCAGTGATCACTGAAGTGGTGCATAGTTTCTTAAGCGGATACTACTTAAGTAGTCCTTTGTCTGCTTAAGTGGCTGCACCTAACTCAGCTGGATAAGCAACTTTGCTAAGTTGCTAAGTTGTCAATCCACCCCTCAGGATTCGTTTGAAATCTCTTAGGCAAAGAAAATATGCCACTAAACGAAATTTGAACTTCTAGGCTTAATAGAGATATTAGATTTTTAAAAAATTCATTTTTAAAATATTGATCCCTGAGATACAGTTTTACTAATTTTCAAACTAAGGTTTGAAATGAGATCCAAATGTAATAAAATCAAACCACCCATACTACCAACCCAAAATCAATCATTTGAATCTGTTGATATGATCCATTTTTCCACCTGATACACAAAATAAAAAATATTGATTGAAGTCAACTATAAGGCCTTTCTAACCTCTAAAAATCACAAAGTCCCATAAATCATTTTGAATCACATCAAAAAATATGCCAACCATCCCTACACCCTATAAACAACACATAACAACCATGAGAAGGGTTTAAATGGTCAAATCCCATAAAGGAAAAATTCACAAAATCAAGTCATTAAAATAGGCTAGACTTCATTTAGCTCAAGTAGAGTATGTCAACTAAAAGTAGCTTCTATAGTTCAGACACAAACATTGTATGACATTGTATTTAGTTTATTCATTATATTATTATTTGTTATTATTTACTCACTTTCTTTTGTGAAATATTGTATGATGATATAGTTTCAGATAGTCAACATCCAGTTCATGCTTAGCATGATCCAGCATCACTTCACGAGTAATGTTTGGTAAATCCTCATTATTAGGGGACTAGTCTTTAGTATTTAATTTCAGTATTATTTTACTTTCAGATAGTTAGGGTTAGTTGGGGGCTTGTCCCAACAACTTGTCTTATTTTACAATCATTAAACTATTAATAGAGTATGAAAATCCATTATTTATTACATCCTCAAAACTTGAAGTCACTATACAATAATAACTAAGAATATTGAGAACTATTACTAAGACATTATCAAAAATAATAAAGCAATGACAAAAAGTCTTACACCAATAAGGGACAACAATTAAAATTGGATAACTTAATGGGTACCCGATCATGGTGCTCACCCTTAGATTAAAGTCCGAAGTTGCTGGAAAGACTCGAGGTCTCATCTTAAATGATGGAATATGCTTAACACTCAATAAGAAAAATAGCACGGGTAGCATCAATACATCAACAAGTGCTGGTAGGCATCATAGGATGACTTAACTCAACATCATACAAATAATTAAAATAAATAAATACAACAAAAATCATCAAAATACTTATAACCCAAGACAAACAAACACATTTATGAAACTTCACTTTAGTGGGAATACAAGCTTATATTTATATATTTTTATAATTGATCAATTTTATCAATAAGTTACATCACAACATATAATTATAACTAAACATTCAATGCATATGATGAATAAATATATTCGAGATTTGTGCATCATCTCGTTCTATTCAATATATCATCAACATCTGTCAATCCACAATGATCTTAATATCATTATCACAATCAACAACTTGTCATCATCAATATCATTATCAATATTGTCATTAACATGATCTCAATATCATAAACTAATCTTCTCAACATCAACATGTATGAGTATGCAAATACAGTTAATAATCACAAGTAGTGCTCGAAAGCAATTACAAATATTTAATTTACATATAAGCATAGAGTAAACCAAGTCTGAATGCTACAATTAAATCATAACCTTATTGGATTCCTATCTCTAAGTAACTTTTAGGCCGTAAACTTTTCTTTCCTTTCTCTTTCACAAAGTTCTTGATGTATTACAATAAGTTTACATACCAAATTTAATCATTTCATCCTTTCTAATAACTAGGAATAAATAATTAATAAATTTATCCATAAATTTGCCATAGTTCATCATCTTAGGGGTTTCTACCCTTTAAACCCATGATTCATTTAGCATGATCAACAATAATTCTACTCCAAATTGAATTTTCTAACACCTTAGAATCACTACTAACTGGTTTTATTCATATTCCCAACAATTTATATTAAGTTCATAAATTACGGCTAAACCCTAATTTCTACCAGGATTAAGATTCTAGTAATTTTCAATAATTCGAAGATGTAATTCATGTTTAGAATGTAAATAACTTACCTCCAAAGATGAAACTCACTGAAAATTGCCTCCTTAGAGCTCTCTTATTTTTTAGGAAAATAGGAAATGAAGACATTTTTTTGAGTTTTAAAATAGCAGAATTGTGTTTTACTACTGTGATGGTAAAGTTGCTGCTGCAATGTTTTGAAACATACTTGAGGCTACTGTTTCACTAGTACCATTACAGTGGTTTTTTTACCGTTTCAGTGGTACCATTACAATGGTTCTTTTGATATTGCAACAGTCTTGATGTAGAATCTTGGGGCGTCTTATCAAATAGGTCTATTTTACAGCACATTCCTCGTAATAATGAAGTTCCACAACTTTATTTAATTATGTTCCAAAACTTACTACGACTTTCTAAACTCATTCTCTCTCTAAAAATTAAGTCAAACACCCCCAACAATGCTCATATTAATACCAAATATTCTTAGACTAGTACACTCTTTAAATTCACCTAATATTAGGCTAGGCTTGAATTTTTAAAAATTGTCTCTAAGGAAAAATTCGGTGAATGTTCTATTTCTTATTTCTGTGTAATGATTATTGAGGTTATTACACAAGTTTACCAATACGTATTTCACATAAAAATTTTTATTTATTCAATTACAAGTGCCAAGACTAGGTATGACACATATCAATTTTGTGAGAAGAATCAATTCGGTCATCAGTAGGATCAACTAGTATATGGAAACACTCAACAAAGACATTATCTTTATATCACAATGAATCACATAAAAATTTACTATCATTCAAATCATTAGTATCAAAATTTGGTGGACACAAATTGATCTACTAACAAAAATTAGTTTGGTCACCAATAGGATCATCTAGTAACACGGACAACCACTGAAATGAAGGCGAGAATTGCAAGTCACAAATGGGTCACTTTGAATATTTTAATAACTTTATTCCATTAGGACATCTATTTGATTTTCTTCTATAATCTTTCGTCTTTGATTTATTTTGACTCGAATCTTTTTATCTTCACACCATTTTTATCTTACACATAAAACTATAATATTACTCACAACTCATAAAATTAATTCTCAAAAGGATAAATAAAAATACTAATTTTGAGGAAAGTAGTGACTATTCATACACACACACACATATATATATATTTGGGAAAATTTTCTCAAATATACCTAAATTTTAATGAAATTTGTTGTAAAATGCCTGAATTTTACGGGGTCCTATGACCCCCATAGAATTTTTTGGGAGTCCTATAAGTCCTCTAAATTATTTACTAGCATATTTTATTGACATTTATTTTCCCTATTTTTTTTAATTTTTGTAGCATATTTTTTATTAACTTAAATTTCACTAAAATACACTAATAAATAGTTTGGGGGGGGGGGGGTCATATGACCCTCGCAAAGTTCAGGTATGTTATAACAAATTTCCCTAATGTTTATGTATATTTGAGACTATTTTCCTAGTATATTTTTTCCTCACATCAATTTCTCCAATCCTGTAACTCCAAAGATCTGAAGTTCAAGAATTTCTCCTAGATTCTTCTTTCTTCAAGTATGTGGGGTTTCTAACAAGGACTCGCTTTCGTTCTTTTACCAAAAAAAGTCATTTTCTTTGATGAATTATGAATTTTTACAGCTAGGGTTCAAACCCATTTTTTAGGATATTGAATTCATTCTCCTAAATGAGACTACTTATGCATTCTTACCAAATTTATGACATTATTGGTTTTTTATCGATTCATTCGTATGTTCAATCCCATGATTCCTTTTACTATTATTTTTGACATGAAATACCGAGTTTTAGTAAACATTACATAATTTTTCTTTGATGTAAACTATCCATCTTGAATTCAGTACTATGAACTTAAGAATCATTATGAAACTCATAAATTTGATTCATGGTTATGAAACAAATTAGAAGCATGAACGAACTAGTTATGCTTATTTCATGATTGATATCATACAGTATGAGTATCACTATTTTGGGAGTATTATTGAGAATCAAGAGAACACGAGTTTAGTGTACAAAAGTCTTGGAACTACGTGCCACCATAGATATTATATTATCCCAAATAGTCTCAATTTAGTAATCATTCTAACAATGTGTTTATACCCTAGCAAGATATATTGGTATTCTTGATAGGGTGTATACATCAAACTCTATGTTTAGATCACGTGGCTTATGTTAGTTAAGAGAAAATCCCACAAAAATAATTTTAACATGACTGTTGTTCTTGACCTATAACTTTAGTTAAAATAGAGTTATTTCATGACTTAAAATTTTACCTCATGTTTACAATTTATGATTTACTTTTGGGTCATTATATTACAACTTTGATATTATCCAAAACATTATTTTAAATCATATGAATTATTATGCTTTCTTTAATTTTCAAGTTTTGAATTTGTTTTATCTCATGATTTATGTCTTACCATTTTATATGACATATTCTTCGAGTGTTTGCATCCCTTGATTTCAAATCAATAATCTTTCTTATATTGAAAAATAGTTTTAAAACATGGATTAAGTGTTGTTCATGATTATTGCATACCTCACATGTTCAGTGCATTCAAACTACTACTCCCATACATTCCCCGTGCTATATTATTTGATGATGTAGGTTTTAGTGCTAGCTTTGACAATTATGGTCAAACGGATCATAGTATTTATCTAGCAAGTGATGAGTTCTCTTTATTTGATGACTACACTTAGTAGTTAGAGTCTTTTCTTTAGGTTAGATGTATTTATTTGAGGTAGTTGGGATAATAACCCAACTAACTTATTTCAGCATTAGTAGAAGCTTCCTACACCGTCAATCAACAATGTGTATTTAGTTCAAGTTTATCTTTGCACAATTGTCACAAATACAAAGTCACATTTATTAGATAAGTATAGATCAAGATATTTGCTTCCACTTAGTACTTCTAATTTCATATGTTTTTATTCAGTTGCTCATGAATTATGATAGTACCATGGGTTATCTTGGGACAAATTATGGTTCGAAGCCCCTTGTTACGTCTAGGCGGTAGTCTCTGGTCATGACAAAGGGAATACAACTGAAAGTCTAAAGTATACCGAATACATTAGAGGATAACATAAACACAACTAAAGAGATGTAGAAGATACTAGAGTCAATTAAACACTAACTATGAATCCTGCCGAAGAAATCCCAAGTACAGACTATGTATCAATGCTCAAAAACTAGTGGATCAGTTTCTGGACATAAAATATAGAAATAAAAAAGTCCAAGTAACAAACCACATGTAATACCCCATATTTTGAAGTAATAGTACAACATACTACTCATGCCTTTGAGTCATATGAACAACATACAAGTCGATGTTCAACTCGTACCCATGATAGTGTGTGATGGGTTATATTCTATTTAAGGTATGACTTAAACCTTGGAAGTCATAATGTTATCATACAAGTCATAAATGGTAAGTTGTAACCAAGACAGTATGAGGTGAGATGAGTTTTGTCCAGGTTACAAGACGATGAGTGCTAGTTGTGACTTATTACGAGTCATAAGTTATCACTCGTATCCTAATTAATGAAGGATCCAAGAATCAAACTTCATGTTTTGATAGCTTTATAAGTTACTTAGACATATATTAAGTCCTCAAATAGCTCCTATATCATGAATAAGTCAAAAAATCCCTTAGATAGTATGTTCTTATGAAGAATATAACTATAGTAATATTCAAACGAGCATAACTTCTATTAGACTAATAATTTCTGAGCTCAAGTCCCACAAATAGATATATAATTGAATTATATTTCCAAAAATATAATTTTTTCCTTAATCCTGAATCGGGTGAAACATTATGGCCAAATTACTGAAGCAATATCAAAGCTGCTAGTAGGGTACGACTCTTGATGACGACTCATACCCAAAACATATGAGTCGTCAAGAGAAGTCTTACCCACAATAGTATGGCCCATACCAAAAATATACGAGTCGTACCCAAACATATTGGAATGACTTCCAAACAACTTCTAGATGGTTTCTAAGGGCTTTTTGATCTTTTATCCCCTTATAACTCCCAACTCATGACATTTGACCCCAAAGGGAATTACTTTTCCTCTCTTTTTCATAAATTAAAGAACACAAAATCCCTAATTCCATTCTTAAGAAAAAGATTAAGGTTTCTTCTCAAGATTATCACCCAAGTCTCAAAGGTCAAGTGTACTTCATGTACCAGTACATTCAAAGTATTGCTCACATACTTTTCTTATGTGTTATGTTGTCTTATAACATAGGTTCGGATGCGCAATTTTTCGACTATTCTTAGACAGTCCAACAACACCTTGCAACAATAATGGTGAGTCCTGTTCCATCAAGGACAAGATGTGCTTTACCATTATTTTAGTATCTATTTACATTCAGTAAGTTGAAGATAATTGGGGGTCAGTCCTATCAACTCCACATCATTCTTAGATGTTTTCAGATAGTTAGATAGTTATTCAGTTTTTCATTTTCATCATTTATTTCCAACAGGCAGTCATAATTTCCAATGTTTATCAGATATTTCAAACATGTCATTTTATATATTTCAGTACTCAAATTTATAGTACCTCATTGGTTTATATTAACAAATGTTATTTTATTTTCATTTAATTCAGTGGTCATAATAGGTACTGGACCATGGGTTAGCTTGGGGCCACTTGTGGCCTTAAGAACCGTTGTTATGACCAGGGGGTAGCCTCGGGTCATGAAAATTCATCAACATTGGTGACTCATCTTAATTCAAAGGAATGGTGAGAAACATCTAATATTTCTACTACCAACTAAATCCTTAAACATCTGTTAATTAGGAAAGCCACACCAAATCTAGCATATAGACAATACTTATAGAGATATAATACTATCAAATCCACAACACCTCAAATTAAAACAAGATAAAAATACATTTGATCACTCTACACAATAATATTAATAATGATATAAAAGTAATATAATACAATATTTGTTACAGCATACACATGCTACCTTGTATAACTAGCTGGGACCCGTGAGAGACTTGCAAGGTCTATATACCCACTAAGAAAATTTTTTCATTGGAAATACAAATCATGAACCTTCCTAAAACCCTTCCCTATTGATACACCTGAAACACTTTCCCTTAAGGTATCCAAATCAAAATTAGTAGAAAACTATATGGAATACTTTCTTATCGAGTATGCAAGTTAAAATAAGTAAGAAATCACTGGGAATACTTTCTCATCAGGAATGCAAGTCCCTTTCAAATAATCATTCTCAAAATGTCTGTTTCACAATGCCATGATATAAATATGTGAGTATGCATGTTTTAGAACAATAAGAGGAGGAAAAGAAATATCAATCCAAGCACACAGGACCATGCTCAACTTAAAACGATCTGTTACAATCCCAAATATCATCAATCTCTTCCAATCTACTCAAATCATGCGCATAAAAGAAGGTACGATCACTATCAATGATTATCACGACCCATAGATTCACTAATCCATTTTCACAAATTAAACTATCAAGACTAAGGAACAATCCAAACAAGTTCATCCTTTATTTTAACCCTTTACATTATACAAGAACCAACTGGATGCTCATCATCTCATCTATACAGGTCTCCATATCACATTACTCCCTGAAAAGAAACTATTACATAAATACGTCAGAAGAGAGTAAATAAAGGTCTCAACTTTCCTTAAAATATTTTTGAAAAGATATACTCTTATGAAAAGCCTTCAAATGATCCTAATTTGATCAAATACGTATTCTTGCCAATGAATATTGACCAAAGTCAACTCTATACCTCAAACTTTTAATTATTTAACCAACAACTCAAAATCAATATCTCGAGACCGAAACAAAAGATCCTACAAATCCTAAAATGACATTATATAGCTAATGGAACTAACATAATTCTCATACAATCTCAAAATGTCAAAATTTTAAGTTAAGTCAATCTTACCAACTCCAAGACCATTCTAAATAAAAAAATCACATAATACTCAACCAACAACTATAAAAATTGTGACACCCACACCTTTATACCACAAATACTATAATATTACTACTAAAAGGTTAAAATAGTAAGAATACACCAAAAGTGACAAACCAGTATAAGGGTCATTACAACATCCACCACTAAAACACATGTTTGACTATAAACATAGGGATAAGGAAGGTAAATGAACTATTGAAAAGCTTGAGATGTCTACTTTCAAATAAAACTCGATCTCCCAAATAACCTCATCATCTGGTTGATTCTTCCACTAAATCTTCATTAATGCTTTCTCCTTGCACCATAACTTCTAGATCTGCCTATCCACAATGGCCATCGGTTCCTTAAATATTAGATTTTGATCCAAATCAATCAAATCCTATAAATTATATAAGAACCATGAGATCGATACTTCTTCAACATTAAAACATGAAACACGAGATGCATAATTAAAAGACCTAAAGGCAAAGATAACTCATAGGCAATCTTTCCTACACATTAAAGAACCTCAAAAGGATCAATAAGCCTTAGGCTAAGGTTATCTTTCTTCCCTGTCACACCCTTTATGGGTGATACCTTCAATAGAACCCACTCACCAACCATGAAATCAAGTCATGACCTTTTTAACTCATATAACTCTTCTACCAACTATTGGGCATCTCCGAACTAATCTGCAGGACACTACTAGACACTTAGTCTTGAACCAACACACCAATAAACCTAAGCTCTGATACCAATTTTTCACGACCTAATTTCTCAGGTCAAGATGTAACCTACTATAACCCACCAGTAGGTAAGCCAACCTATCGTTTTGAACTACTAGTAATAGACTACCAAGAGAAATAAAGGAAGAATGATGAATAAATATAGAAAATTACTAAAATACATAAGATAATCCCAAAACCTAGTGGAATTAGTACAAGAGCTGCTAATGTAACAAGACTACAACATGAAGTCCTAAATGAATATATTGGTACAACACATATCTAAAGAATGCATAGAGATTAGTATAGTATATAAGAGGGAGAATAATAATACTCTAAATGGCAGGATTTTACCCTTTGTATCCAAACCATAATTGCTCTGCACAATGCAAACAATAATTGAAAAAACCCATACTATGATCTACAGACTGTAGAAGTGTAGTATGAATACTAAATATTTATTAATCAGTAGGCAACTACTATCTGAGCTCCAAAGATAATACAAATATAAATAGCATGCACGTAGGAATGTAAACTACACCTAAATATCCAACAAATGACATAGTAAATTAAGGAGATAATAAGGATAAACTATCCTATTCTAGCCATATAAAAGAACCTAATCACTATATCATATATCACTGGCCAATATACGGATAGATAGCAAAAGAAGGATATGTAATAGTAAACGAGACCAAGAAATTGATAAACAACATCTATAAATAAAGGAAGAAAGGGATATACGGTAATACAATAACTGGACATAGATAGTTGTATATAGATATATATGTATAAACAAGGCTAAATCAAAGGTACAACCTAAGTAATCGCAGTATCTTCTCAAGTCCTCCTAATCATAATAGGAACTAGCGCTAACATAATCAGGATCTAAAACCATAATGCCTAAACTTGGGATGATCATGCGAAATAAAATAATTGTAAAAATAAAGAATAAGAAGAATACCTCGAATATCAATGCCAGTCAAATAATCAACCTATCATGAGCTAACATAAGAAAAAACAATATAAAGTAATCAGCTAGCCCAAACAAATAATACCTAAGTTGGGCTCCATAAATCAAAAGGTCCAATCAACATGTACACAATATTCCTCAATCAATACTCATCACCTATACCTATGAAACCCCCATAAGGCTGATAGATAAAGTTGCATATTGGTGATAGGCAGTGCTCATGAAAGAAAGAAAATCCATAATACTATAACCGATCCAAGTACCATAATGTAACAAAGTGTATATACCTCCTATAGATGAATAGATCATAAAGGAAGTACCTATGGAGACATCTCTTCTCCAACACAAGAATCAGGATGGAGAAGCCCCTAAGGGGTTTCGAAGTACCCGTATTACACTAACCTAGTCTTGACCCAAGATTTCCAATAACCATCATCATCATTATTAATCTACTTTATCTAGTACCAGATATATAAGAGTGTAAGTCAATAAATCTATTTCCCAAGGTTAACTCTGGGACTAAATTATCATAAAAGTGTAGAAAAGTTTGGAATATCTCACAATCGAGGTAAATAGTAGTAACATAACTGTGGACCAAAATCTATCTCGGTCAAATATATGAAACATCATTTTTAGTTTTAAAGGATCATAAGCTATTGATTATGATGGTATGATTTCCGTTATAAGGGAATCCATTTTAAAAGTGAAAAGTGGGAATAAATCCATTTTTAGAAAAAGAGTAGTAAGACCATATTTTAGTTGGAATCATACCATTTACCATCTAGGTGATCTAGAATTTACCGAATCTATGCATGCCATCACCAGTATCAAAATAATATGATTATAAGTATCAATATGTGTATAAATTATGGCCACTTCCTTTACTAGGATAAAACACTTCTTGAAATCCAACCCATTTCCTAATCTTGACCTTAGGCCCAATAATACATATCCGACATAACTATAACATCATACTTTGGGTAAAAACCATCAAAATCACCTAGTAACAAACTAAACAATATACTAAAGGTTAATTAATCTCAACTATGTCTAACATGCTAGCAGCTTAAGGTAATATAATAGTACAAGTATAATAAGTATTTTACCTTAAGGGTTAATTACCCTTCTAGCCCCCAAACTCATAATTTAGGCTAAGTCACGGTTTCTACCTACAATTACATCCTAACATACTTATCTAACATGCAACATATATAAAGCACCATCTCTAGAAGAAGTAGACAAAAGCCTACCTCAATACCAAACTATAATGTTATAATCATCCGTCTTCACTCCACAATCCCAAAATGCAGTAGTGCTATTAAAATAGTAAAATTCATGTCATAGGAGTAAAATAAGACCCATGTTTCTATATTATGGGTCGGGTAAAATTTTGGGTAAAAAATGAG